>NC_056441.1:90419009-90421509 GCF_018296145.1 Oncorhynchus tshawytscha | reverse complement strand
TTTCATGTATTTTCTAAACAGTATATTTTTTTGTGGTGCAGCAAATTAGCTAATTGAAGCACATCTATCACAGGATGCTGGTGGCACCATAATTTGGGAGGACGGGGCTCGTGGTAACGGTTGAAGAGGAATTATTGGAATGGTATCAAACACATGGTTTCCATTTACTCCATTTAAGGCCATTATTATGAGGTGTCCCTCCCCTCACCAGCCTCCACTGGCACCTATATAGCTTAGTCTTTCACCTCACGAAAAAATTTGGTGATGCAAAAAAAAAACGAGAGACCACATTTGGGGCTGTTTTATGGAATGGGAGTGTAAAACGGGATTGTGGTTGGTCACGGGGGAATGTAAAACGGGATTCTGGTTGGTCACGGGGGAATGTAAAACGGGATTGTGGTTGGTCACGGGGGAATGTAAAACGGGATTGTGGTTGGTCACGGGGAATGTAAAACGGGATTCTGGTTGGTCACCGGGAATGTAAAACGGGATTCTGGTTGGTCACGAGGAATGTAAAACAGGATTCTGGTTGGTCACGGGGAATGTAAAACGGGATTGTGGTTGGTCACAGGGAATGTAAAACGGGATTGTGGTTGGTCACAGGGAATGTAAAACGGGATTCCGGTTGGTCACAGGGAATGTAAAACGGGATTGTGGTTGGTCACGGGAATGTAAAACGGGATTCCGGTTGGTCACGGGAATGTAAAACGGGATTCCGGTTGGTCACAGGGAATGTAAAACGGGATTCCGGTTGGTCACAGGGAATGTAAAACGGGAATTCCGGTTGGTCACAGGGAATGTAAAACGGGATTGTGGTTGGTCACGGGGAATGTAAAATGGGATTCCGGTTGGTCACGGGAATGTAAACGGGATTCTGGTTGGTCACGGGAATGTAAAACGGGATTCTGGTTGGTCACGAGGAATGTAAAACAGGATTCTGGTTGGTCACGGGGAATGTAAAACGGGATTGTGGTTGGTCACAGGGAATGTAAAACGGGATTGTGGTTGGTCACAGGGAATGTAAAACGGGATTCCGGTTGGTCACAGGGAATGTAAAACGGGATTGTGGTTGGTCACGGGGGAATGTAAAATGGGATTGTGGTTGGTCACGGGGAATGTAAAATGGGATTCTGGTTGGTCACGGGGAATGTAAAACGGGATTCTGGTTGGTCACGAGGAATGTAAAACAGGATTCTGGTTGGTCACGGGGAATGTAAAACAGGATTCTGGTTGGTCACAGGGAATGTAAAACAGGATTCTGGTTGTCACGGGGAATGTAAAACAGGATTCTGGTTGGTCACGAGGAATGTAAAACAGGATTCTGGTTGGTCACAGGGAATGTAAAACAGGATTCTGGTTGGTCACAGGGAACGTAAAACAGGATTCTGGTTGGTCACGAGGTAATGTAAAACAGGATTCTGGTTGGTCACGAGGAATGTAAAACAGGATTCTGGTTGGTCACGAGGAATGTAAAATAGGATTCTGGTTGGTCACAGGGAATGTAAAACAGGATTGTGGTTGGTCACAGGGAATGTAAAACGGGATTGTGGTTGGTCACGGGAATGTAAAACAGGATTGTGGTTGGTCACAGGGAATGTCTTGTGGTTGGTCACAGGGAATGTAAAATTGTGGTTGGTCAGGGGAATTCTTGTGGTTGGTCACGGGGAATGTAAAACAGGATTCTGGTTGGTCACGGGGGAATGTAAAATGGGATTCTGGTTGGTCACGGGGAATGTAAAACAGGGATTCTGGTTGGTCACGAGGAATGTAAAACAGGATTCTGGTTGGTCACGGAAGAATGTAAAACAGGATTCTGGTTGGTCACAGGGAATGTAAAACAGGATTCTGGTTGGTCACGAGGAATGTAAAACAGGATTCTGGTTGGTCACAGGGAACGTAAAACAGGATTCTGGTTGGTCACGAGGTAATGTAAAACAGGATTCTGGTTGGTCACGAGGAATGTAAAACAGGATTCTGGTTGGTCACAAGGAATGTAAAAAGGATTCTGGTTGGTCACGAGGAATGTAAAATAGGATTCTGGTTGGTCACAGGGAATGTAAAACAGGATTCTGGTTGGTCACGAGGAATATAAAACAGGATATGTGTGTAGAAGAACAAGTCCAATAAAAACAACTAGATTGGCTGCAGGTGTGTTTTAACGAGGCCTATTGTAGGTATCAAATCAAACTTTATTAGTCACATACACGGAATACAACAGGTGTAGACCTCTAACTGACAATGCAGTTTAAATAAAATACAGATAAGAATAAGAAATAAAAGTAACAAGTAATTAAAGAGCAGCAGTAAAATAACAATAGCGAGACTATATCCAAGGGGCAACCGGTAGAGTCAACTAACCGGTGCCCCTGCACGTTGAGGTAGTAATATGTAAATGTAGTTAGAGTTATTAAAGTGACTATGCATAGATAACAGAGAGTAGCAGTGGAGTAAAAGAGGAGGGTGGGGGGGGCACTGCAAATAGTCTGGTTAGCCATTTGAT
>NC_056441.1:90286509-90414009 GCF_018296145.1 Oncorhynchus tshawytscha | reverse complement strand
ATCTATAGAGATCTACTTTTGTTTCCTAGCAACAGCTCCCTTCGTATCTACAGAGAGCTACTATTGTACCCTAGCAACACCTCCCTATCTACAGAGAGCTACTATTGTATTCTAGCAACACCTCCCTATCTATAGAGATCTACTTTTGTTTCCTAGCAACATCTCCCTTCCAATCTACAGAGACCTACTATTGTACCCTAGCAACAGCTCCCTTCGTATCTACAGAGACCTACTATTGCACCCTAGCAACAGCTCCCTTCGTATCTACAGAGACCTACTATTGTACCCTAGCAACAGCTCCCTTCGTATCTACAGAGACTTACTATTGCATCCTAGCAACACCTACCTACAGACATACTGTTGTACCCTGGCAACACCTATCCACAGAGACCTACTATTGTACCCTAGCAACACCTATCTGAAGACCTACTATTGTTCCCTAGCAACGCCAATTTACAGAGACCTACTATTGTACCTTAGCAACATCTATCCACAGAGACCTGCTATTGTTCCCTAGCAACACCTATCCACAGAGACCTACTATTGTAGCTAGCAACACCTATCTACAGAGACCTACTATTGTACCCTAACACCTTGAATCTACCAATAACTATTATTGTAGCCTAGCAACACCTATCTACAGATGCCTACTACTGTATCCTAGCAACACCCATCTACAGAGACCTACTATTGTTTCCTAGCAACACCTGCATTATTTTTCCTACTAATCACACACATTTCTAAAGAAGGGCTATAGGCGTTGCAACTGCATTCCTTAATGCAATAACTGTCTGTGTGTTCCAGTAAGATGATTTTATCTTCTCTATTATCATATCCTGTCATTAAATCCACAGCTTGGCTTTTTGATAGATTTAGCCACAACATACCTTCTAAAGTCAATCTGCAGTACATGGCGTGGGCCCCAGCCGTCCATCTCATTGAGTAAGTCTCGGCTCTCCTGATGCTTTTGTTTTGCTGGGGTAGGTTGTGTTTCAGATGGGTTTTGACTGTGGGTTCTAGTGCTAGCTGGTTTCAAATAGGTCAGTTGGGCTCTGGCTTGCTGCTTTGCCAACCATGTTGGTTTCTGTGTTAATTGATCTGACGTTTCTGTTCCTCCTGGTTGTCATGGTAACGCTGGCTCCTCTCGGTTCCTCCTGGTTGTCATGTTGACGCTGGATCCTCTCGGTTCCTCCTGGTTGTCATGGTAACGCTGGCTCCTCTCGGTTCGTTGTTACCTGTGTCACGTTGGAACTGCTAGGTCAACTATACTACTGGTAGCAACATGAACTCTCTCCAGTCACACTTGCGCCCTGCTTCCAATGTATCATCTCGTACTGTAAACCCATGACTGCCTACACCCTTTTCATCCACTATCCATAAACTCATCTGTCAGTCTCACAATACTAACTTTGCTCTCCTCAATACAATGAACAACAAAGCCGCCTTGCTGAACTAACATCTGACAACAAGTTAGACCCACCCGATGAACTAGCTAGACTCACCCGATGAACTAGCTAGACCCACCCGATGAACTAGCTAGACCCACCCGATGAACTAGCTAGACTCACCCGATGAACTAGCTAGACTCACCCGATGAACTAGCTAGACTCACCCGATGAACTAGCTAGACTCACCCGATGAACTAGCTAGACTCACCCGATGAACTAGCTAGACTCACCCGATGAACTAGCTAGACTCACCCGATGAACTAGCTAGACTCACCCAATGAACTAGCTAGACTCACCCAATGAACTAGCTAGACTCACCCAATGAACTAGCTAGACTCACCCAATGAACTAGCTAGACTCACCCAATGAACTAGCTAGACTCACCCAATGAACTAGCTAGACTCACCCAATGAACTAGCTAGACTCACCCAATGAACTAGCTAGACTCACCCGATGAACTAGCTAGACTCACCCAATGAACTAGCTAGACTCACCCAATGAACTAGCTAGACTCACCCGATGAACTAGCTAGACTCACCCAATGAACTAGCTAGACTCACCCAATGAACTAGCTAGACTCACCCAATGAACTAGCTAGACTCACCCGATGAACTAGCTAGACTCACCCAATGAACTAGCTAGACTCACCCAATGAACTAGCTAGACTCACCCAATGAACTAGCTAGACTCACCCAATGAACTAGCTAGACTCACCCAATGAACTAGCTAGACTCACCCAATGAACTAGCTAGACTCACCCAATGAACTATCTGACTTAACAGGAAGCCAGTGTAGGGAGGCTAGCACTGGAGTAATATGATAAAACATTTTGGTTCTAGTCAGGATTCTAGCAGCCGTATTTAGCACTAAGCATGGATTAATTTTTCTGCATCATTTTTGGACAGAAAATCTCAGATTTTTGTAATGTTACGAAGATGGAAAAATCTGTCCTTGAAACAGTCTTGATATGTTCGTCAAAAGAGGGTCCAGAGTAACGCAGAGGTCCTTCACAGTTTTATTTGAGACAACTGTACAACCATCAAGATTAATTGTCAGATTCAACAGAAGATCTCTTTGTTTCTTGGGACCTAGAACAAGCATCTCTCTTTTGTCCGAGTTTAGAAGTAGAAAGTTTGCAGCCATCCACTTCCTTATGTCTGAAACACAGGCTTCTAGTGAGGGCAATTTTGGGACTTCACCATGTTTCCTCGAAATGTACAGCTGTGTGTCATCCGAATAGCAGTGAAAGTTAACATTATGTTTTCGAATGACATCCCCAAGAGGTAAAATATATGGTGAAAACAATAGTGGTCCTAAAACAGAACCTTGAGGAACACCGAAATTTAAAGTTGATTTGTCAGAGGACAAACCATTCACAGAGACAAACTGATATCTTTCCGAAAGATAAGATCTAAACCAGGCCAGAACTTGTCCGTGGAGACCAATTTGGGTTTCCAATCTCTCCAAAAGAATGTGGTGATCGATGGTATCAAAAGCAGCACTAAGGTCTAGGAGCACGAGGACAGATGCAGAGCCTCAGTCTGATGCCCTTAAAAGGTAATTTACCACCGTCACAAGTGCAGTCTCTGTGCTATGATGGGGTCTAAAACCAGAATGAAGCATTTTGTGTACACTGTTTGTCTTCAGGAAGGCAGTGAGTTGCTGCGCAACAGCTTTTTCTAAAATGTTTGAGAGGAATGGGAGATTCGATATAGGCCGATAGTTTTTAAAATATTTTCTGGTTCAAGGTTTGGCTTTTTCAAGAGAGGCTTTATTACTGCCACTTTTAGTGAGTATGGTACACATCCGGTGGATAGAGAGCTGTTTATTATGTTCAACATAGGAGGGCCAAGCACAGGAAGCAGCTCTTTCAGTAGTTTAGTTGGAATTTAAAGAGGAGTCCGTAATTTGCTTTCTAATGATCATGATCTTTTCCTCAAAGAAGTTCATAAATGTTTCACTGCTGAAGTGAAAGCCATACTCTCTTGGGGAATGCTGCTTTTTAGTTAGCTTTGCGACAGTATCAAAAATATATTTTGGATTGTTCTTTTTTCCTCAATTAAGTTTGAAAAATAGGATGATCGAGCAGCAGTAAGGGCTCTTCGGTACTGCACGGTACTGTCTTTCCAAGCTAGTCGGAATACTTCCAGTTTGGTGTGACGCCATTTCCTTTCCAATTTTCTGGAAGCTTGCTTCAGAGCTCAGGTATTTTCTGTATACCAGGGAGCTAGTTTCTTATGACAAATGTTTTTAGTTTTTAGGTGTGCAACTGCATCTAGGGTATTGCGCAAGGTTAAGTTGAGTTCCTCAGTTAGGTGGTTAACTGATTTTTGTCCTCTGATGTCCTTGGGTAGGCAGAGGGAGTCTGGAAGGGAATCTTTGGGTTGTCTGAGAATTTATAGCACAACTTTTGATGATCCTTGGTTGGAGTCTGAGCAGATTATTTGTTGCGACTGCAAACGACTCACCCAATGAACTAGCTGCCCAATTCAGTATTGCTCTATCTGCCTCCCTCAACTCTCTGTCTCCCTTACTTCCTCCTGTCAATCTCCCAACCATCACCCCTGAAACCCGGCTCTCCAAATGAACTCTCTATATCTCAAAACTCATAATGTCCTCGAAGACTACAACTTACTCTCTGGATCATCTCCCCAATGTTCTCATCAAAGCCTGCCTGCCTGCTCTCTGTCCATATATCACATGTATCGTCAACCTCTCCCTCTCCTACAAAATTGTCCTCTCCAACTAGAAAACAGCACCCCCATTTAAAAAATGCCAGCACTGGACCCCACCATCCTAAATAACTTCAGCACAATTTCCAACCTCCCCTTTCTTGCAAAGACTCTGGAAAGTACTGTGGCTTCCCAATTACAAACACACCTGCTAATCAACAACCTGTTCGAGCCCCTGCAGTCTGGTTTCCACCCCCTCCACAGTACTGAAACTGCACTCCTCAAAGTTATTAATGAGTTCCTCACCTCTGCTGATGCTGGTGCTGGTGCCCTCAACATCCTGATTCTCCTGTAACTGAGTGACGTTTTTGACACAGTGAGCCATCGGATCCTCCTCATCAGGCTGGAGGGTCTCCTGGCTACAATCATACCTCACAAAACAGACCCACTACACCAGAATCAGCTGCAGTTATACATGGGTATCCCCCAGGGCTCTGTGCTTGGTCCCTCTTCATCTTCTACATCCTCCCAGTTGGTCCTCCATCCCTTTAACCTTTAATTTCACAGCTATGCCAATGACATCCAGATCTACAGGGCATTCGGGAAGTATTCAGACCCCTTGACTTTCTCCACATTTTGTTACGTTACAGCCTTATTCTAAAATTGCTTGAATTGTTTTATTCCCCCCTCATCAATCTACGCACAATAACCCATAATGACAAAGCAAAAACAGGTTTTTAGAAATGCTTGCTAATTTATACATTTCACATTTCAATAAGTATTCAGACCCTTTACTCAGTACTTTGACTAATGACTTTGTTGAAGCAACTCAACGCTAGCCTACTGTTTCTGTGACAGAGCAACTAAACACTTGCCTACTGTCTCTATGACAGAGCAACTCAACGCTAGCCTACTGTTTCTGTGACAGAGCTTCTCAACGCTAGCCTACTGTCTCTATGTGACAGAGCATCTCAACGCTAGCCTACTGTCTCGATGACAGAGCAACTCAACGCTAGCTTACTGTCTCTGGAACAGAGCAACTCAACGCTAGCCTACTGTCTCGGTGACAGAGCATCTCAACGCTAGCCTACTGTCTATGTGGCAGAGCATCTCAACGCTAGCCTACTGTCTCTATGTGACAGAGCATCTCAACGCTAGCCTACTGTCTCTATGTGACAGAGCATCTCAACGCTAGCCTACTGTCTCTATGTGACAGAGCATCTCAACGCTAGCCCACTGTCTCTATGTGACAGAGCAACTCAACGCTAGCCCGCTGTCTCTTTCCTGATCTTAACACTGAGAAGAGCTTCTAACAGCCACGTACAAAGTCTGTCCCAAACGGCACTCAACTATCACTCTATTCCCTATGTATTGCACTACTTTTGATACAAACCCAGAGGTCTCTGGTCAAAAGAAGTACACTATAGGGAATAGGGCTCAAAGGACACTGGGCAAAATGAGTGCACTGTATAGAGAAGAGGGTAGCATCTGGGATATATCCACAGTTACCAGACCTTCATATCTACAAAAAAGATCCTTATTCAGTTTATAACTAGTGACCTGTTCCTTCATAAGGCCTGTTTATAACTAGTGAGCTGTTCCTTCATAAGGTCTGTGTATACATATATACATACTGAGCTGTTCCATCATAAGGCCTGTTTATAAATACTCAGCTGTTCCTTCATAAGGCCCGTTTATAAATACTTAGCTGTTCCTTCATAATGCCCGTTTATAAATACTGAGCTGTTCCTTCATAAGGCCTGCTTATAACTAGTGAGCTGTTCCTTCATAAGGCCTGCTTATAAATACTGAGCTGTTCCTTCATAAGGCCTGCTTATAACTACTGAGCTGTTCCTTCATAAGGCCTGTTTATAAATACTGAGCTGTTCCTTCATAAGGCCTGTTTATAACTAGTGAGCTGTTCCATCAGAATGCCTGTTTATAAATACTGAGCTGTTCCTTCATAAGGCCTGTTTATAACTAGTGAGCTGTTCCTTCATAAGGCCTGTTTTATCTTTAACTCTCATAAAGAAACAGCCTTGTGTGCGTGTGTCCCAAACGGAACCCTATTCCCTATACAGGGCCTCTCTGCAGGCGTCACTCTGGTCAAAAGGAGTGCACTATGTAGGAAATAAGGTGCCATTTCGGGCTACATCAATTCTGTCTGTCGGTCGATGAGTCACAAGGAAAAGAGGAACACTACAAAGCCTTGGTGTCCTCGAGCTCGACCCCCAGATGTGTCTTTAAGATAAGTCCTTGAGCTGCCTGCTGTTTCCTCCATAACAGGAGGTTTCAAGAAGGAGGAAGGAAGGGGAGCCACGCACTCACCCTTACGGTGCTGAGACAAACCGACAACAGGATGACCACAAATCAAATCAACGTTTATTTTGTCACCTGCACCCGAATACAACAGGTGTAGTAGACCTTACAGTGAAATGCTGAATACAACAGGTGTAGTAGACCTTACAGTGAAATGCTGAATACAACAGGTGTAGTAGACATTACAGTGAAATGCTTACTTACAGGCTCTAACCAATAGTGCAATTTCTAAGTAAAAAAAAAAGTATTAGGTGAACAATAGATAAGTAAAGACATAAAAAAGACAGTGAAAAATAACAGTAGAGAGGTTATATACAGTAGAGAGGCTATATACAGTAGAGAGGTTATATACAGTAGAGACTATATAGTGTAGAGAGGTTATATACAGTAGAGAGACTATATAGTGTAGAGAGGTTATATACAGTAGAGAGAATATATATAGTAGAGAGGTTATATACAGTAGAGAGGCTATATACAGTAGAGAGTATATATACAGGCACCGGTTAGTAAGGGCTGATTGAGGTAGTATGTACAGTTGAAGTCAGAAGTTTACATACACCTTAGCCAAATACATTGAAACTCAGTTTTTCACAATTCCTGACATTTAATCCCAGTGAAAATCCCCTGTCTTAGGTCAGTTAGGATCACCACTTTATTTTAAGAATGTGAAATGTCAGAATAATAGTAGAGAGAATGATTTATTTCAGCTTTTATTTCTTTCATCACATTCCCAGTGGGTCAGAAGTTTACGTATACTGGGTTGTTGTTAGGGCTGGACTGGGTTAGACTGGGCCAAAATTCACCCAATTTATTGTGGGAAGCTTGTGGAAGGCTACCCGAAACGTTTGACCCAAGTTAAACAATTTAAATAAGCCCTTTAAAATAAATAATTCTCTCCTATTATTCTGACATTTCACATTCTTAAAATAAAGTGGTGATCCTAACTGACCTAAGACAGGGAATTTTCACTAGGATTAAATGTCAGGAATTGTGAAAAACTGAGTTTCAATGTATTTGGCTGAGGTGTATGTAAACTTCCGACATCAACTGTAGTCTTGGTCTGGCGTGTTTAGTCTATATCTGGACGAAACACGTATCCTTTTACTGTAGAGAACAGCACAGAGCACCTGTTTAGTGAATGTTATGTGGTATTATTGGAGAGGGTCTGAAACATTTAGTTTAGAGAGGCCTGGGGAGTCACAGCTGCTCTAGACATAGTGTATCCTGTTTCTCTCCCAGTCTAGCCCAAACAACAACCCAGTCTAATCCTAACAACAACCCAGTCTAGCCCTAACAGTAACCCAGTCTAACCCAGTCCAGCCCTAACATTAACCCAGTCTAGCCCTAACATTAACCCAGTCTAACCCTAACAGTAACCCAGTCTAGATCTAACAGTAACCCAGTCCAGCCCAGTCTAGCCCAGTCCAGCCCTAACAACAACCCAGTCCAGCCCTAACAACAACCCAGTCCAGCCCTAACAACAACCCAGTCCAGCCCTAACAACAACCCAGTCCAGCCCTAACAACAACCCAGTCCAGCACTAACAACAACCCAGTCTAGCCCTAACAGTAACCCAGTGTAGCCCTAACAACCCAGTCTAACCCAGTCCAGCCCTAACAACAACCCAGTCTAACCCAGTCCAGCCCTAACAGTAACCCAGTCTAACCCTAACAGTAACCCAGTCTAACCCTAACAACAACCCAGTCTAACCCTAACAACAACCCAGTCCAGCCCTAACAACAACCCAGTCCAGCCCTAACAACCACCCAGTCCAGCCCTAACAACAACCCAGTCCAGCCCTAACAACAACCCAGTCTAGCCCTAACAGTAACCCAGTCTAACCCTAACAGTAACCCAGTCTAGCCCTAACAACAACCCAGTCTAACCCAGTCTAACCCTAACAGTAACCCAGTCTAACCCTAACAACAACCCAGTCCAGCCCTAACAACAACCCAGTCCAGCCCTAACAACAACCCAGTCTAACCCTAACAGTAACCCAGTCTAACCCAGTCCAGCCCTAACAGTAACCCAGTCTAACCCTAACAGTAACCCAGTCTAGCCATAACAGTAACCCAGTCTAACCCAGTCTAGCCCTAACAGTAACCCAGCCTAACAACAATCCAGTCTAACCCAGTCTAACCCTAACAACAACCCAGTCTAGCCCTAACAATAACCCAGTCTAGCCCTAACAACAACCCAGTCTAACCCTAACAGTAACCCAGTCTAACCCAGTCTAACCCTAACAGCAACCCAGTCTAACCCAGTCTAGCCATAACAGTAACCCAGTGTAACCCAGTCTAGCACTAACAGTAACCCAGTCTAGCCCTAACAGTAACCCAGTCTAACCCTAACAGTAACCCAGTCTAACCCAGTCCAGCCCTAACAGTAACCCAGTCTAACCCAGTCTAACCCTAACAGTAACCCAGTCTAGCCATAACAGTAACCCAGTCTAGCCCCCTAACAGTAACCCAGTCTAGCCCTAACAGTAACCCAGTCTAGCCATAACAGTAACCCAGTCTAGCCATAACAGTAACCCAGTCTAGCCATAACAGTAACCCAGTCTAGCCATAACAGTAACCCAGTCTAACCCAGTCTAGCCCTAACAGTAACCCAGTCTAGCCCTAACAGTAACCCAGTCTAGCCCTAACAATAACCCAGTCTAGCCCTAACAACAACCCAGTCTAACCCTAACAGTAACCCAGTCTAACCCAGTCTAACCCTAACAGTAACCCAGTCCAGCCCTAACAACAACCCAGTCCAGCCCTAACAACCACCCAGTCCAGCCCTAACAACCCAGTCCAGCCCTAACAACAACCCAGTCCAGCCCTAACAACAACCCAGTCTAGCCCTAACAGTAACCCAGTCTAGCCCTAACAGTAACCCAGTCTAACCCAGTCTAACCCTAACAACCCAGTCTAGCCCTAACAACAACCCAGTCCAGCCCTAACAACAACCCAGTCCAGCCCTAACAACAACCCAGTCTAACCCTAACAGTAATCCAGTCTAACCCTAACAGTAACCCAGTCTAACCCAGTCTAACCCTAACAGTAACCCAGTCTAACCCAGTCCAGCCCTAACAGTAACCCAGTCTAACCCTAACAGTAACCCAGTCTAGCCATAACAGTAACCCAGTCTAACCCAGTCTAGCCCTAACAGTAACCCAGTCTAACAACAATCCAGTCTAACCCAGTCTAACCCTAACAACAACCCAGTCTAGCCCTAACAATAACCCAGTCTAGCCCTAACAACAACCCAGTCTAACCCTAACAGTAACCCAGTCTAACCCAGTCTAACCCTAACAGCAACCCAGTCTAACCCAGTCTAGCCATAACAGTAACCCAGTCTAACCCAGTCTAGCACTAACAGTAACCCAGTCTAACCCAGTCTAGCCCTAACAACAACCCAGTCTAACCCAAACAGTAACCCAGTCTAACCCTAACAGTAACCCAGTCTAACCCAGTCTAACCCTAACAGTAACCCAGTCTAACCCAGTCCAGCCCTAACAGTAACCCAGTCTAACCCTAACAGTAACCCAGTCTAGCCATAACATTAACCCAGTCTAGCCCTAACAGTAACCCAGTCTAACCCTAACAGTAACCCAGTCTAGCCATAACAGTAACCCAGTCTAGCCATAACAGTAACCCAGTCTAGCCATAACAGTAACCCAGTCTAGCCAACAGTAACCCAGTCTAACCCAGTCTAGCCCTAACAGTAACCCAGTCTAGCCCTAACAGTAACCCAGTCTAGCCCTAACAATAACCCAGTCTAGCCCTAACAACAACCCAGTCTAACCCTAACAGTAACCCAGTCTAACCCAGTCTAACCCTAACAGTAACCCAGTCTAACCCAGTCTAGCCATAACAGTAACCCAGTCTAACCCAGTCTAGCACTAACAGTAACCCAGTCTAGCCCTAACAGTAACCCAGTCTAGCCCTAACAACAACCCAGTCTAACCCAGTCTAACCCTAACAGTAACCCAGTCTAACCCTAACAGTAACCCAGTCTAGCCCTAACAGTAACCCAGACTAACCCAGTCTAGCCCTAACAGCAACCCAGTCTAGCCCTAACAACAACCCAGTCTAGCCCTAACAGTAACCCAGTCTTACCCTAACAGTAACCCAGTCTAACCCAGTCTAGCCCTAACAGTAACCCAGTCTAGCCCTAACAACCCAGTCAGCCCTAACAGTAACCCAGTCTAGCCCTAACAGTAACCCAGTCTAGCCCTAACAACAACCCAGTCTAGCCCTAACAACAACCCAGTGTAACCCAGTTCAGCCCTAACAGTAACCCAGTCTAGCCCTAACAGTAACCCAGTCTAGCAGAGTCTAACCCTAACAACAACCCAGTCTAGCCCTAACAACAACCCAGTCCAGCCCTAACAGTAACCCAGTCTAACCCTAACAGTAACCCAGTCTAACCCTAACAGTAACCCAGTCTAACCCTAACAACAACCCAGTCTAGCCCTAACAACAACCCAGTCCAGCCCTAACAACAACCCAGTCCAGCCCTAACAGTAACCCAGTCTAACCCTAACAACAACCCAGTCTAGCCCTAACAACAACCCAGTCCAGCCCTAACAACAACCCAATCTAGCCATAACAGTAACCCAGTCTAACCCAGTCATTGATGCACTTATTGACAAAGCCAGTGACTGATGAGGTGTACTCCTCAATGTCATCTGAAGAATCACGGAACATGTTCCAGTCTGTGATAGCAAAACAGTCCTGTAGTTTAGCATCTGCTTCATCTGACCATTTTTTTATGGACCGAGTCACTGGTGCTTCCTGCTTTAATTTTTTCTTGTAAGCAGGAATCAGGAGGATACAATTGTCAGATTTGCCAAATGGAGGGCGAAGGAGAGCTTTGCATGTGTCTCTGTGTGTGGAGTAAAGGTGGTCTAGAGTATTTTTCCCTCTGGTTGCACATTTAACATGCTGATAGAAATGAGGCCAAACGGATTTGAGTTTTCCTGCATTAAAGTCCCCGGCCACTAGGAGCGCCGCCTCTGGATGAGCGGTTTCCTTTTTGCTTATGGCCATATACAGGTCGTTGAGTGCCAGCATCGGTCTGCTGTGGTATATAGACAGCTATGAAAAATAAACTATTTTTGTAAATAGTGTGGTCTACAGCTTATCATGAGATACTCTACCTCGGGCGAGCAAAAACCTAGAGACTTCCTTAGATTTCGTGCACAAGTTGTTTAGAAATATACATTAGGCACATTTTTGATTTGATCAGTGATATTTAACACCTGCTGTTTGCAACAAGCTTTTATCCAAAGCGACTTACAGCCATGCATGCATACAATTTCATGAATGGGCGGTCCTGGGAATCAAACCCACTACTCTGGCGTTACAACCTCCATGCTGTACCAGCTGAGCTACAGAGGACCATTAAACTGTCATGTCAATTATCTTTATGGAAATGACATTGATATGCCCACAGGAAATAGACGTGATTGTTATAACTAAACGTCTTTGTGGTGACTACGAGTTGTATTAATGTGCTCCCATTGAGTTAGATCTCATTTAAGATTTAAAAAGACTGGTTTCTGGAATCTCATTGAATACATTTCCAACGTCTCCCATGACGTGTATTGTGGTCTGTGCGTTCATAAAGAAAAGGCCCCCTGTGAAGGCTGCCGTCACGTTAAGTTTCCTACTTAAAAATCTTTTAAAAAAGGACTTAACAGTAGAAAAAGGTTGTCAAGGCAAGACTAGTCGGCGTGGCAACAAGCTGGAATGATCGCAAACTGACACTCGGGCTAAGGTAGTATAGATTTAAACGAGAGACATCACAACGGTCTTTATTTTCTGTAATAAATCATACATTGTTAAGTTACCATTTATTTAAATATTAAAGACAAAAACAGCTCTGATGAATCTAAAAAGCTAAGTGGAGATCACTCAATTAGGTAAAGCTCTTTCACCTGTTATCATCATTACTCTTCAACACATTTCGAAACATTTTTAAATTGACATTTTATCATAAAAGACATATAGTTAAAATACGAACGGTGTCACAAAGTTGTTCATCATACAGTCAAAAAACAGGACTGGTTCCCATTGAAGTAATTCATATCCACGATTTTCAAAACGTAAACAGTGCAATATATATGTAAACAGTACACGTGAGGGGTATCCCAGGAGTGGTATGTAGTACTGCTCAGTGTACAGTATGGGAATTAGTGATGAAAGAATACTGCTATCCATCCCTCATAGGTCCACCCCTCATCTCACCTGAGTCATATCCACCAGGTACCAAACAGAAAAAATGGACTGAAACAGAGAGGGACTACCTGAAGGGCTGAAACAGGGAGGGACTACCCGAAGGGCTGAAACAGGGAGGGACTACCCGAAGGGCTGAAACAGGGAGGGACTGCCTGAAGGGCTGAAACAGGGAGGGACTGCCTGAAGGGCTGAAACAGGGAGGGACTGCCTGAAGGGCTGAAACAGGGAGGGACTGCCTGAAGGGCTGAAACAGGGAGGGACTGCCTGAAGGGCTGAAACAGGGAGGGACTGCCTGAAGGGCTGAAACAGGGAGGGACTGCCTGAAGGGCTGAAACAGGGAGGGACTACCTGAAGGGCTGAAACAGGGAGGGACTACCTGAAGAGCTGAAACAGGGAGGGACTGAAGGGCTGAGGGAGGGACTGCCTGAAGGGCTGAAACAGGGAGGGACTGCCTGAAGGGCTGAAACAGGGAGGGACTGCCTGAAGGGCTGAAACAGGGAGGGACTGCCTGAAGGGCTGAAACAGAGAGGGACTACCTGAAGGGCTGAAACAGAGACTACCTGAAGGGCTGAAACAGAGACTACCTGAAATGCTGAAACAGAGAGGGACTACCTGAAGTGCTGAAACAGAGACTACCTGAAGGGCTGAAACAGAGACAGCCTGAAGGGCTGAAACAGAGAGGGACTGCCTGAAGGGCTGAAACAGGGAGGGACTGCCTGAAGGGCTGAAACAGAGACTACCTGAAGGGCTGAAACAGAGACTGCCTGAAGAGCTGAAACAGAGACCGCCTGAAGGGCTGAAACAGAGACTGCCTGAAGGGCTGAAACAGAGACCGCCTGAAGGGCTGAAACAGAGACTACCTGAAGGGCTGAAACAGAGACTGCCTGAAGGGCTGAAACAGAGACTGCCTGAAGGGCTGAAACAGAGACTGCCTGAAGGGCTGAAACAGAGAGGGACTGCCTGAAGGGCTGAAACAGAGACTGCCTGAAGGGCTGAAACAGAGACTGCCTGAAGGGCTGAAACAGAGACTACCTGAAGGGCTGAAACAGAGACTGCCTGAAGGGCTGAAACAGAGACTGCCTGAAGGGCTGAAGCAGAGACTACCTGAAGGGCTGAAACAGAGACTACCTGAAGGGCTGAAACAGAGACTACCTGAAGGGCTGAAACAGGGACTACCCGAAGGGCTGAAACAGGGAGGGACTGCCTGAAGGGCTGAAACAGAGACTACCTGAAGGGCTGAAACAGAGACTGCCTGAAGGGCTGAAACAGAGACTGCCTGAAGGGCTGAAACAGAGAGGGACTGCCTGAAGGGCTGAAACAGAGAGGGACTGCCTGAAGGGCTGAAACAGAGAGGGACTGCCTGAAGGGCTGAAACAGAGACTGCCTGAAGGGCTGAAACAGACACTGCCTGAAGGGCTGAAACAGAGACTGCCTGAAGGGCTGAAACAGACTACCTGAAGGGCTGAAACAGAGACTACCTGAAGGGCTGAAACAGAGACTACCTGAAGGGCTGAAACAGAGACTGCCTGAAGGGCTGAAACAGAGACTGCCTGAAGGGCTGAAGCAGAGACTACCTGAAGGGCTGAAACAGAGACTACCTGAAGGGCTGAAACAGGGACTACCCGAAGGGCTGAAACAGGGAGGGACTGCCTGAAGGGCTGAAACAGGGAGGGACTACCTGAAGGGCTGAAACAGGGAGGGACTAACTGAACTTGTCCCATAAACTTGTTTTCAGTTGTAAAAACGTTTCAGTACTGTGTGCACTAATGAATATGACCCTTGTGATCAGGAAGGAATAAAGTTCAGAACAGAACTGCACTGTACATTCCATGCAGCTATTCAGTATTCAGCCTACATGGCCCAACGAATGACTGACAAAACTGATAATCTGACAATAACCGTAATAAAAAGGGTTTTCCTGAATGAAACACACACACACGTAATGTTTGATATGTACTTATCTTTGCCTTTACACTTACTAGTATTGATTTTGCAGACAGCTGGGTGTTTGAAGGTTTCTCCTGTACAGTGATTGTGCTAGTTGATGTGTCTACTGTGGTTGAACGGACTGATTGATTGTAGGCCGCTCTGGAAAGGAGTGAATGCCGAAGGACTCCACTGTAATGTAAATGATCTTTTTGGAAATCAAATGAACATCCCCCACAGGAAAAACAAGTTAACGGGAAGTTTGTTGACTCGTTTCAGTTGTATTAAAGTGCTGTCATTTAGTCATTCATATGTAATAGATAAGATTGTGGCAGTATTGTGACAGCCTGTATTGTGGCAGTGTGTATTGTGACAGCGTATATTATAATTGCGTGTATTGTGGCAGCGTGTATTGTGGCAGTGTGTATTGTGGCAGTGTGTATTGTGGCAGTGTGTATTGTGGCAGTGTGTATTGTGACAGCGTGTATTGTGACAGACAGACTGTGTTGTGGCAGTGTGACTATTGTGGACCGAGACTAGTTTAGTGGACCGACAGACTAGTGTAGTGGCAGCAGACTTTGTAGTGGAGCAGACTAGTGTATGGACAGACAGACTGTGGTGGAGCGACTAGTGTGTGGCAGCGTGTATTGTGGCACAGACTAGTGTAGTGTGACTGCAGACTAGTGTATGGACAGACAGACTAGTGTAGTGGACAGACAGACTAGTGTAGTGGACAGACAGACTAGTGTAGTGGACAGACAGACTAGTGTAGTGGACAGACAGACTAGTGTAGTGGACAGACAGACTAGTGTAGTGGACAGACAGACTAGTGTAGTGGACCGACAGACTAGTGTAGTGGACCGACAGACTAGTGTAGTGGACCGACAGACTAGTGTAGTGGACAGACAGACTAGTGTAGTGGACAGACAGACTAGTGTAGTGGACAGAGACTACTAGTGTAGTGGACAGACAGACTAGTGTAGTGGACAGACAGACTAGTGTAGTGGAGTGGACAGACAGACTAGTGTAGTGGACAGACAGACTAGTGTAGTGGACAGACAGACTAGTGTAGTGGACAGACAGACTAGTGTAGTGGACAGACAGACTAGTGTAGTGGACAGACAGACTAGTGTAGTGGACTGACAGACTAGTGTAGTGGACAACAAGACTAGTGTACTAGTGTAGTGGACAACAAGACTAGTGTAGTGGACCGACAGCCTTACAACCTTATTCTAAAATATATTAAATACTTGTTTCCCCTCATCTATCTACACACAATACCCCATAATTACAAAAGTGAAAACAGGTTTCTAGAAATGTTTGCAAATGTATATACAGTATAAAAAAACAGAAGCATCTTATTTTACATAAGTATTCAGCCCCCTTGCTATGAGACTCAAAATTGAGCTCAGGTTTATCCTGTTTCCATTGAAAGCATTTCAATGTAAGGTCTACCTGTTGTATTCTGTGCATGTGACAAATACCATACTATTTTGATCATCCTTTGAGATATTTCTACAATTTGATTGGAGTCCACCTGTGATGAATTCAATTAATTGAACATGATTTGGAAAAGCACGCACCTGTCTATATAAAGTCCCACAGTTGACAGTGCGTGTCAGAGCAAAAACCAAACCATGAGGTTGAAGGAATTTGTCCGTAGAGCTCCGAGACAGGATTGTGTCAATGCGCAGATCTGGGGAAGGGTACCAAAAAATGTCTGCAGCATTGAAGGTCCCCAAGAACACAGTGGCCTCCATCATTCTTAAATGGAAGAAGTTTGGAACCACCAAGACACTTCCTTGAGCTAGCCGCTTGGCCAAACTGAGCAATTGGTTGGGAAGGGCCTTGGTCAGGGAGGTGACCAAGAACCTGATGGTCACCCTGACAGAGCTCCAGAGTTCCTCTGTGGAGATGGGAGAACCTTCCAGAAGGACAGCCATCTCTGCAGCACTCCACCAATCAGGCTTTTATGGTAGAGTGGCCAGATGGAAGCCACTCTTCAGTAAAAGGCACATGACAGCCTGCTTGGAATTTGCCAAAAGGCACCTAAAGACTCAAGATTCAACAAGATTCTCTGGTCTGATAAAACCAATATTGAACTCGTTGGCCTGAATGTCAAGCGTCATGTCTGGAGGAAACCTGGCACCATCCCTACGGTGAAGCATGGTGGTGGCAGCATCATGCTGTGGGGACGTTTTTCAGCGGCAGGGACTGGGAGAATAGTCAGGATCGAGGCAAAGATGAACAGAGAAAAGTACAGAGAGATCCTTGATGAAAACCTGCTCCAAAGCACTCAGGACCACAGACTGGGGGGGAAGTTTCACCTTACAACAGGACAATGACCCTAAGCACACAGCCAAGACAAAGCAGGAGTGGCTTCGGGACAAGTCTCTGAATGTCCTTCAGTGGCCCAGCCAGAGCCCGGACTCGAACCTGATCGAACATCTCTGGAGACCTGAAAATAGTTGTGCTTGAGAGGAAAATAGTTGAGCTTGAGAGGATCTGCAGAGATCAAATGGGAGAAACTCCCCAAATACAGGTGTGACAAGGTTGTAGCATCATACCCAAGAAGGCTCGATGATGTAATTGCTGCCAAAGGTGCTTCACCAAAGTACTGAGTAAAGGGTCTGAATAATTATCAAAAATGTCTAAAATACAGTTTTTTCTTTGTCATTATAGGGTATTGTGATGTCATTATAGGGTATTGTGATGTCATTATGGGGTATTGTGATGTCATTGTGGGGTATTGTGATGTCATTATGGGGTATTGTGATGCCATTATGGGGTATTGTGATGCCATTGTGGGGTATTGTGATGTCATTATGGGGTATTGTGATTCCATTATGGGGTATTGTGATTCCATTATGGGGTATTGTGATTCCATTATGGGGTATTGTGATGCCATTGTGGGGTATTGTGATGCCATTATGGGGTATTGTGATGTCATTATGGGGTATTGTGATGCCATTATGGGGTATTGTGATGTCATTATGGGGTATTGTGATGCCATTATGGGGTATTGTGATGCCATTATGGGGTATTGTGATGCCATTATGGGGTATTGTGTTTAGATTGATGAGGGGGAAAAAGCGATTTAATTCATTTTAGAACAAAGCTTTAACATAACATTTGGAATAAGTAAATGGGGTCTGAATAGTTTCCCAAGGCACCGTAGACAACTGTAATGGACATCCTGTAGACAGTGGACATAGCCTACTGTAGTGGACATAGCCTACTGTAGTGGACATAGCCTACTGTAGTGGACATAGCCTACTGTAGTGGACATAGCCTACTGTAGTGGACATAGCTAGGTAGGCAGACAGACCGCTAGGTAGGCAGACCGCTAGGTAGGCAGACCGCTAGGTAGGCAGACCGCTAGGTAGGCAGACCGCCAGGTAGGCAGACCGCTAGGTATCAGTGGTCCATAGACATCTGCTCTAGTTCCTCCATCCAGTCACAGGGACAGTCCTCTTCAAAGTCTCTGAGAATAGGACATGGGGACTGTTAGAAAACAGGGCACTGTATGTATCAAGCTCCCCATGGACCCCCCTGTCCATGCAATCTTATTCATTGTTATTTAAAAGGACACAACTCATCCTAAAAATCATCACTCCTACTCTGATACATACATGCCTAAATTAAATAAATAATATTCACAGAATGGATGGGTATGGACTGGTCAATATGATCCCACTGAAACATGAGTTATTTACCTCATTCAATGCATCAGAGGGACCAATACTGCCCTACCAATACTGCCCTACCAATTACTGCCCTACCAATACTGCCCTACCAATTACTGCACTACCAATACTGCCCTACCAATTACTGCCCTACCAATTACTGCCCTACCAAGCAAAAAGGCAGTAACTGATCATAGTGTGGAACTGAGGACAAAAAAGGATTTTATTTACTTTGGTTTCACAGTAACCTGCTAACATGGGCTAACCCCCAGTTACTGCTAACATGGGCTAACCCCAGTTACTGCTAACATGGGCTAACCCCAGTTACTGCTAACATGGGCTAACCCCCAGTTACTGCTAACATGGGCTAACCCCAGTTACTGCTAACATGGGCTAACCCCCAGTTACTGCTAACATGGGCTAACCCCCAGTTACTGCTAACATGGGCTAACCCCAGTTACTGCTAACATGGGCTAACCCCAGTTACTGCTAACATGGGCTAACCCCAGTTACTGCTAACATGGGCTAACCCCAACCCCCCAGTTACTGCTAACATGGGCTAACCCCAGTTACTGCTAACAGTTACTGCTAACCCCCCCAGTTACTGCTAACAAGGGCTAACCCCAGTTACTGCTAACATGGGCTAACCCCCAGTTACTGCTAACATGGGCTAACCCCCAGTTACTGCTAACATGGGCTAACCCCCAGTTACTGCTAACATGGGCTAACCCCAGTTACTGCTAACATGGGCTAACCCCCAGTTACTGCTAACATGGGCTAACCCCCAGTTACTGCTAACATGGGCTAAACCCCAGTTACTGCTAACATGGGCTAACCCCCAGTTACTGCTAACATGGGCTAACCCCCAGTTACTGCTAACATGGGCTAACCCCCAGTTACTGCTAACATGGGCTAACCCCCAGTTACTGCTAACATGGGCTAACCCCCAGTTACTGCTAACATGGGCTAACCCCCAGTTACTGCTAACATGGGCTAACCCCCAGTTACTGCTAACATGGGCTAAACCCCCAGTTACTGCTAACATGGGCTAACCCCCAGTTACTGCTACCCCAGTTACTGCTAACATGGGCTAACCCCCAGTTACTGCTAACCCCCAGTTACTGCTAACATGGGCTAACCCCCAGTTACTGCTAACATGGGCTAACCCCAGTTACTGCTAACATGGGCTTAACCCCAATACTGCTAACATGGGCTTAACCCCAATTACTGCTAACATGGGCTAACCCCCAGTTACTGCTAACATGGGCTAACCCCCAGTTACTGCTAACATGGGCTAACCCCAGTTACTGCTAACATGGGCTAAACCCCAGTTACTGCTAACATGGGCTAACCCCAGTTACTGCTAACATGGGCTAACCCCAGTTACTGCTAACATGGGCTAACCCCCAGTTACTGCTAACCCCGAGTTACTGCTAACATGGGCTTAACCCCAGTTACTGCTAACATGGGCTTAACCCCAATACTGCTAACATGGGCTAACCCCCAGTTACTGCTAACATGGGCTAACCCCCAGTTACTGCTAACATGGGCTAACCCCCAGTTACTGCTAACATGGGCTAAACCCCCAGTTACTGCTAACATGGGCTAACCCCAGTTACTGCTAACATGGGCTAACCCCAGTTACTGCTAACATGGGCTAACCCCCAGTTACTGCTAACATGGGCTAACCTCCAGTTACTGCTAACATGGGCTAACCCCAGTTACTGCTAACATGGGCTAACCCCAGTTACTGCTAACATGGGCTAACCCCAGTTACTGCTAACATGGGCTAACCCCAGTTACTGCTAACATGGGCTAACCCCCAGTTACTGCTAACATGGGCTAACCCCCAGTTACTGCTAACATGACCCCCATTTTCTCCTGAACACAATGGAGGCGGGATACTTGTTCACATGATTAAGCATGTATTTGATGTAGCAAAAATTACATTAACTCATTTTTTGACCAAATGAGCATTTACTGCCTTTTAGCTTGTTATAGTCTAACGGTTATACTACTTTATAGTCTCTGTCCCAAAGGAGACCCTATTCCCTTCATACTGTACAGGCCCATAGGGCCCTGGTCAAAAGTAGTGCACTATATGGGGAATAGGGTTCCATAGGGCTCTGGTCAAAAGTAGTGCACTATATAGGGAATAGGGTTCCATAGGGCTCTGGTCAAAAGTAGTGCACTATATAGGGAATAGGGTGCCATAGGGCTCTGGTCTAAAGTAGTGCACTATATAGGGAATAGGGTTCCATAGGGCTCTGGTCTAAAGTAGTGCACTATATAGGGAATAGGGTCCCATAGGGCTCTGGTCTATAGTAGTGCACTATATAGGGAATAGGGTTCCATAGGGCTCTGGTCTAAAGTAGTGCACTATATAGGGAATAGGGTTCCATAGGGCTCTGGTCTATAGTAGTGCACTATACAGGGAATAGGGTTCCATAGGGCTCTGGTCTATAGTAGTGCACTATATAGGGAATAGGGTTCCATAGGGCTCTGGTCTAAAGTAGTGCACTATATAGGGAATAGGGTCCCATAGGGCTCTGGTCTATAGTAGTGCACTATACAGGGAATATGGTTCCATTTGGTGGAATACACAATATGTCTGGTCTGGCCAATGGGCTTCCAGGAGGACTCACGTATCCTCGTCATCAGACCGTGGTTGCAGCCGTTCTTCATCCTCTGTCTGTCCAGCTGTCGGTCCGTCGGTGTCGTCCCTTCCTCCCCGGGACAGGGGGCCTACCAGAGGGTCTTCACCTGTGGGGAGAGGGACACGTTTCAAATCGGACCCTTTACCCTATGTAGTGTGGGACAAGGCCCCGTTCCCTACATTCTAGGGCCCTACTTTGGACCCGATAAATTAGTGCCTAGTCCTAAATCAGGATGAGTGTACATGTACACTGAGTATACAAAACATTAGGAACACCTTAATATTGAGTTGAACTGCCTTTTCCCCTGAGAACAGCCTCAAATCGTCAGGTCATGGACTCCACAAGGTGTTGAAAAGTTCCTCAGGGATGCTGGCCCATATTGACTCCAATGCTTCCCACAGTTGTGTCAAGTTGGCTGGATGTCCTTTGGGTGGTGGACCATTCTTGATACACACAGGAAACCGTTGAGCGTGAAAAACCCAGCAGCGTTGCAGTTCTTGACTCAAACCGGTGTGCCTGGCACCTACTACCATACCCTGTATGGTACCCTGCAATCTTTTGTCTTGCCCATATTCACCCTCTGAATGGCACACATACACACTCCATGTCTCAATTGTCTCAAGGCTTAAAAACACTTCTTTAACTTTTAATCCCATTAATCTACACTGATTGAAGTGGATTTAACAAGTGAGATCAATAAGGGATCGTAGCTTTCACCTGGATTCACCTGATCAGTCTATGTCATGGAAAGAGCAGATGTTCTTAATGTTTTGTATACTCCGTGTATATTATATCCTGGAATGCTCAATTCCCCCCCCAAAAAAACATTGAAAAATATTGCAGGAAACCAAACACTCGGGGCACCATAGGGAATGTGGCGTCACGGTGTACTAGACTACACTTCAGGAAGACATGACTCCATACAACTCTGTGAACTAACTAAAGTGCATCAAACCAACCACACGAAGGCTCGTCATGTGTCAATCGTTATAGATCATATCATGCCATTTTTTTGGTCATTTAGCAGAGCAACCTACAGGAGCAATTAGGGTTAAGTGCCTTGCTCAAGGGCACATCGACAGATTGTTCACCTAGTCGGCTCCGGGGTTCAAACCAGAAACCAGAAACCTTTCGGGTTACTGGCCCAACGCTCTTAACCACTTGGCTACCACAGGGTCAGGGTAGTAGTCATGGTGATATAGCAGCACAACTCTCATCATCATCATCATCATCATCATACTGTACCTTCAAAGAGCAGTGGTAGACCACAGACGATCTGTGTGTCCGTTATGATTTTCATACGTGCATTTTACAACTAATTGTGCCTATTGAATATCTAATTGCTCACAAACGGCAGAATTCCACTGCTCGCTAAACAGAGGCACTGACCATTAGCAGCACAGGCTTGATCTTGGAACAGAGATTCTCTTGGTGAATGATAAGTGACAATTTCACCACATGGGCAGGTAATCTTTATGTTTTCCCCACCATATATATATATATTTTACCTTTATTTATTTACCTTTATTTAACTAGGCAAGAATAAGAACAAATTCTTATTTTCGATGACGGCCTAGGAACAGTGGGTTAACTGCCTGTTCAGGGGCAGAACGACAGATTTGTACCTTGTCAGCTTGTACCTTGTCACCTTGTCTGGGGCTTGTACCTTGTCACCTTGTCAGGGGTTTGAACTCACAACCTTTCGGTTACTAGTCCAACGCTCTAACCACTAGGCTACCCTGCCGCACCGTCAGTTGTAATAGCGAATAGGTTTTTAATAATCGACACCTCCTCTCCTCAAAATGATCTGTGAAGGCTTTTGCTACCAGAAAAGGCAGTTCCTCACGTACCTCCTCACCTACCTCCTCACCTACCTCCTCACCTACCTGCTCTGAGTCACAGTATCTTACAACAACTGTCAATCACATCCCCTCTCATGAAGAGCCACACTAAACAGTTGATTTAAAAAAAAAAATGTATGAAAAAAAAAAAAAAATGTTTTTAGTTGAATGCTACAGTTTGCATCTCCTTGACATTTTCAACCATCTCGGGTAACATACCAGTCAACAGTTCTGGCAGACAAAGGCCAAAGGTCAATTTATCTTTGAAATTATTGTGTCTTTGTTGGGCAAACCATCACATAAAGCCTGAGAAGAGTTTTCTTTGCTGATGACACTTTGCATCCTCCTGAACTTAAAAATAAAATAAAAGACTTGCTAGCTGCTGCCATGTGAAAACAAATCTCTCATCTTCAGTGCTGCCTTGGTTTTTGAATTTGGTGGGAGAGGTGGGTCGTCTTGCGCTGAACTAATAATATGAAACTCCTGCAAAATCATGAAAACTGTGCTTCCAACTTTGTGGCAACAGTTTGGGGAAGGCCCTTTCCTGTTTCAGCATGACAATGCCCCGGTGCACAAAGCGAGGTCCATATTGAAATGGTTTGTCGAGATCGGTGTGGAAGAACTTGACTGGCCTGCACAGAGTCCTGACCACCACCCCATCGAACACATTTGGGATGAATTGGATCCCGGACTGCCTGCCAGGCCTAATCGCCCAACATCACTGCCCGAACTCACTAATGCTCTTGTGGCTGAATGGAAGCAAGTCCCCACAGCAATGTTCCAACATCTAGTGGAAAGCCTTCCCAGAAGAGTGGAGGCTGTTATAGCAGTAATGTTCCAACATCTAGTGGAAAGCCTTTCCAGAAGAGTGGAGGCTGTTATAGCAGTCATGTTCCAACATCTAGTGGAAAGCCTTCCCAGAAGAGTGGAGGCTGTTATAGCAGTAATGTTCCAACATCTAGTGGAAAGCCTTCCCAGAAGAGTGGAGGCTGTTATAGCAGTAATGTTCCAACATCTAGTGGAAAGCCTTCCCAGAAGAGTGGAGGCTGTTATAGCAGCAATGTTCCAACATCTAGTGGAAAGCCTTCCCAGAAGACTGGAGGCTGTTATAGCAGCAAAGGGGGAGGGGGGAGGACCAACTCCATATTAATGTCCATGATTTTGAAATTAGATTTTCAACGAGCAGGTGTCCACATATTTTTGGTCATGTAGTGTATCATAGCTTTTAAATAGCTGTGGTAGAACGTTTTGAGAATGACACAAATATTAATGTTTTTAGATATTTTTTGTCAGATGTAATTATACTTCAGTATTCCATAGTAACAAGTATTTCATAAGTCTCAAAGGCTTTTATTGACAATTACATGAAGTTGATGCAAAGAGTCAATATTTGCAGTGTTGACCCTTCTTTTTCAAGACCTCTGCAATCCGCCCTGGCATGATGTCAATTAACTTCTGGGCCACATCCTGACTGATGGCAGCCCATTCTTGCATAATCAATTTGTTTGTCCACCTGCCTCTTGAGGATTGACCACAAGTTCTCAATGGGATTAAGGTCTGGGGAGTTTCCTGGCCATGGACCCAAAATATAGATGTTTTGTTCCCCGAGCCACTTAGTTATCACTTTTGCCTTATGGCAAGGTGCTCCATCATGTTGGAAAAGGCATTGTTCGTTACCAAACTGTTTCTTCTCCTGACAAGCTTTTTTCTAGATGCCCCAAACAATCGGAAAGGGGATTCATCAGAGAAAATGACTTTACCCCAGTCCTCAGCAGTCCAATCTCTGTACCTTTTGCAGAATATCAATCTGTCCCTGATGTTTTTCCTGGAGAGAAGTGGCTTCTTTGCTGCCCTTCTTGACACCAGGCCATCCTCCAAAAGTCTTCACCTCACTGTGTGTACAAATGCACTCACACCTGCCTGCTGCCATTCCTGAGCAAGCTCTGTACTGGTGGTGCCCCGATCCCACAGCTGAATCAACTTGAGGAGAAGGTCCTGGCGCTTGCTGGACTTTCTTGGGCGCCCTGAAGTCTTCCTCACAACAATTGAACCGCTCTCCTTGAAGTTCTTGATTATCCGATAAATGGTTGATTTAGGTGCAATCTTACTGGCAGAAATATCCTTGCCTGTGAAGCCCTTTTTGTGCAAAGCAATGACGTGTTTCCTTGCAGGTAACCATGGTTGACAGAAGAAGAACAATGATTCCAAGCACCACCCTCCTTTCGAAGCTTCCAGTCTGTTATTCAAACTCAATCAGCATGCCAGAGTGATCTCCAGCCTTGGCCTCGTCAACACTCACACCTGTGTTAACGAGAGAATCACTGATATGATGTCAGCTGGTCCTTTTGTGGCAGGGCTGAAATACAGTGGAAATGTTTTGGGGGGGATTCAGTTCATTTGCATGGCAAAGAGGGACTTTGCAATTAATTGCAATTCATCTGATCACTCATCATAACATTCTGGAGTATATGCAAATTGCCATCATACAAACTGAGGCAGCAGACTTTGTGAAAATTAATATTGGTGTCATTTTCAAAACTTTTGGCCACGACTGTATGTATATATAGACTGTTTTTCACACTACATTCTCATATGTTTCAGTGAGAGGGCCTATCTAGGGGTGTGTCTGGCATATTAATTTTAAAAAACTTTTTCACACAAGGACACTTTTACCATGAGAGGCTTAAAGGACTAGTCCTACATGGAGAGACAGGATGGATTAAAATGTTTAGTTTAATTCAAATGAATCTCACAGAAACGCAGTAATTCATAGGTTATGACTGTTATTACCACTCTACCGTGTAATATATTGTACATACGTTGTAGTTTGTGTATATATTTATATACACACACACACCGTAAAATAAAGTATTACCATATTTGCATTGGTATGTACAGAATAACAGGTTGTAAATTTATGATAAATTATGTTTAATTTCCTACTCAACCTGCTCTTCTTCACACTAGGACCCTGCAGTTCAATCTCACTACGAAAATGAATAACACATCTGACTGGGTCTTAATCGTCTCCTTACCCTCCAGGGTAGAGCCTGTGATGAGGGTCTTCTGTCCCAGGAGTGAGGCGACCTTCTCCCCCTCCTCTCTCCTCCATCTCCCTGTTCTCCTCTCCGACTCCTACAGATCCAGAAAGCAACACGCTGAATCAGAAACATACTACCAGCTACCGGACGGAGACGAACAGAGACAGACAGAGACAGACAGAGACAGACAGAGACAGACAGAGACAGACAGAGACAGACAGAGACAGACAGACAGACAGAGACAGATTTTAAATGGTAAATTCTACATTTTATCACAATGTATTTTTTCCCCCCCTGATAAACGTCGCTAATTGATGTGCTGCTGTGTGTGTTTTTTTATGGTATGGTAGCTCGTTGTGTTTTATTTCTACTAAATGTCTTGGTAAGTCATGATATTTAACAAACTTTAAAATGTCTTTTTTTTTTTTTAGGGGGAGATTGGCCTGCGCACAGCAGCAGCTCAAGATTATTTTAATTGACAGTTCTGGTCGCCTGAACGTTAAGTGCCTCTTCAGAAACCTCATGCCTTTACAGACCAGTAAAATGCTCGTTCATATCTCCAGAGAAGAAGGTTTCTTCTAAAACGTTGTGTAGCCTAACAGACAGACTTGCTATAGTCAAGGGCACTTTCAAGAGGCCATATTCCATTATGTATGACAAAGGCAATCGATAAAGGCTACTGGTTGCCTATTGTAATATAGTTGTGCGTGTCATATATATATATATATATATATATGTCTAACCTTGCAAGACTGACCCAAAGACACCGCTGTATCCCCGAAGGTGGTGCCATGAATAGGCTAGGATACTCTACTTCCCAACAGACCGAAGACTGAACACACACTTGCATTATTAGCAAAGAGACCGAGCAAGCAGAGAGAGATAGAAACAGAGGACTGAAACATGCTCAAGCATGCACGGACCAACTGTGTCTTCACTGACATTTTCAACCTGTCGGAGTCTGTAATACCAACATGTTTCAAACAGACCACCATAGTTTCTGTGCCCAAGAATGCTGAGGTAACCTGCCTAAATGACTACCGACCCGTAGCACTCACGTCAGCAGCCATGAAGTGCTTTGAAAGGCTGGTCATGGCTCACATCAACACCATTATCCCAGAAACCCTAGATCCACTCCAATTCGCATACCGCCCCAACAGATCCACAGATGATGCAATCTCTATTGCACTCCACACTGCCCTTTCCCACCTGGACAAAAGGAACACCTATGTGAGAATGCTGTTCATTGACTACAGCTCAGCGTTCAACACCATAGCACCCTCACAGCTCATCACTAAGCTAAGGATCCTGGGACTAAACACCTCCCTCTGCCACTGGATCCTGGACTTCCTGACGGGCCGCCCCAGGTGGTGAGGGTAGGTAGCAACACATCTGCCACGCTGATCCTCAAGACGGGGGCCCCCCAGGGGTGCGTGCTCAGTCCCCTCCTGTACTCCCTGTTCACCCACAACTGCGTGGCCAGGCACAACTCCAACACCATAATTAGGTTTGCTGACAGCACAACAGTGGCCTGATCACCGACAACGATGAGACAGCATATAGGGAGGAGGTCAGAGACCTGGCCGTGTGGTGCCAGGACAATAACCTCTCCCTCAACGTGATCAAGACAAAGAAGCTGATCGTGGACTATAAGAAAAGGAGGGCCGTACAGGCCCCCATTAACATCGACATCACCAACAAACTATCATGGTCCAAACACACCAAGACAGTCGGGAAGAGGGCACGACAACACCTTTCCCCCCTCAGGAGACTGATAAAATATTTGGCATGAGTCCCCAGATCTTAAAAAAAAGTCCTACATCTGCACCATCGAGAGCATCCTGGTACGGTAACTGTTCGGCCTCCGACCGCAAGTGTCACAGCCGGCCGTGATCGGGAGTCCAATAGGGAGGTGCAAAATTGGCCCAGCATAGGGAAGGGTTTGTCCGGAGGGGGGGGGGGCTTTACTTGGCTCGCCGCGCTCTTGCGACTCCTGGTGTGCGGGCCGGGCGCCTGCAGGCCGACTACGGTCATCAGGTGGAAAGTGTTTCCTCAGACACATTGGTGCGGCTGACTTCCGGGTTAAGATCGGTGCGGCTGACTTCCGGGTTAAGATCGGTGCGGCTGACTTCCGGGTTAAGATCGGTGCGGCTGACTTCCGGGTTAAGATCGGTGCGGCTGACTTCCGGGTTAAGATCGGTGCGGCTGACTTCCGGGTTAAGATCGGTGCGGCTGACTTCCGGGTTAAGATCGGTGCGGCTGACTTCCGGGTTAAGATCGGTGCGGCTGACTTCCGGGTTAAGATCTTTTCTCATCGTTTCAACTCCCCGACGGGAGGCGAAGGTGGAGTCATGCGCGGTTTGGCGGGTCATGTTTCAGAGGACACACGACTCCAACTTCGCCTCCCGTCGGGGCGTTGAAACGATGAGAAAATATCTAATTTGGGGAGAAAAAGGGGTGTAAATTACAAACAAAAATATATAAATATTTAATCAAGGCGACCTACAAAGAACAAGTGAGGGAGTGCGGTGATGTAATGTCCACAACTAAAGAATCATTGTGGAATCTGAAAAGACACGTTATCCCGAAAGCGTGATGGTGTACTTACTACATGCTGAAAGAGAGGAACGAGGTGGGTAGATAACTAAAGTGTGTGTCATTGTAGCAAAGTATTTATAAACAAAACTATTAGACCTCTTAAACCGTTCGAAAATTTGTGTTCTATTATCTAAACAAAAGTGCAACATTTAGGAGCTTTCAATTTTTGATCGGGGTATTTTACCTAAAAACATTTAGGCCTACCTATAGAAAGAAATTATATATCAAATAAAATGGAAAACAGCCTGGCAAGAGTGGTCAAAAGGGTGTTTATCATTTCCCAAGTGGCTCTGTAAGTGAGGAAAGGATATTCTCCTCCGCTGTCCTGCTCTCCAGCCACCATCCCGTGAGCCTGAAGCCACAGAATCCGGACAAATTAGTGTTTCTAAAAAATGAATTCAAAAGGCACTCAGCCTAACAAGGTATTTTTTTTTGGTTTAATTTCAGTCACAGCCTATATATAGACTATAATGATTTAATACAACAAAATGTTTTTTAAATTCCGTGCGCTTAATGTCCCTGACTCCCTTCCAGCCGCCAGTGTCGCTAATTCTTCACAATGTATTTATTTTGTAAGCTATAGTCTTGAAATAATTGAAATAGCATAGCCTAAATCGTTCATTTTTGTTGCTTTTTAGGCTCCCTGTTTGAAATGACGAGCGCTTTGTCCATTCACATGTCTCATGTTAATTAAAAGCATTTTCAAAATCACCAAATCTGGTTTTATATATATATATATATATATATATATATATCTGGTTATACATATGGTTTGGTTTCAACACTTCAAAACCCAAATGGTAGGTCTAGGTAGCCACAAAAAAAAAAAAAAAAGCTTCGTTTTTGGTTAAATTCTGATTTTAATGAATGGATCGAAGCACCGCTCCACGAGCGATGAGCGGGATTTCCGACCCCTCAACACCACCTCACATGCTCTGGTAGGGGGTGGTGTCTCGTGGGTAGGAGGTGGTGTCTCGTGGGTAGGGGTGGTGTCTCGTGGGTAGGAGGTGGTGTCTCGTGGGTAGGAGGTGGTGTCTCGTGGGTAGGGGGTGGTGTCTGGTGGGTAGGAGGTGGTGTCTCGGGGGGAGGTGGTGTCTGGTGGGTAGGGGGTGGTGTCTGGTGGGTAGGAGGTGGTGTCTCGTGGGTAGGAGGTGGTGTCTGGTGGGTAGGGGTGGTGTCTGTGGGTAGGGGATGGTGTCTCGTGGGTAGGGGGTGGTGTCTGGTGGGTAGGGGGTGGTGTCTGGTGGGTAGGGGTGGTGTCTCGTGGGTAGGCGGTGGTGTCTCGTGGGTAGGGGGTGGTGTCTCGTGGGTAGGGGCTGGTGTCTGTGGGTAGGAGGTGGTGTCTCGTGGGTAGGAGGTGGTGTCTCGTGGGTAGGAGGTGGTGTCTCGTGGGTAGGGGTTGATGTCTGGTGGGTAGGGGGTGGTGTCTGGTGGGTAGGGGGTGGTGTCTCGTGGGTAGGGGCTGGTGTCTGGTGGGTAGGGGCTGGTGTCTGGTGTCTGGTGGGTAGGGGCTGGTGTCTGGCGGGTAGGGGCTGGTGTCTGGCGGGTAGGGGCTGGTGTCTGGCGGGTAGGGGCTGGTGTCTGGCGGGTAGGGGCTGGGGTCTGGCGGGTAGGGGCTGGTGTCTGGCGGGTAGGGGCTGGTGTCTGGCGGGTAGGGGCTGGTGTCTGGCGGGTAGGGGCTGGTGTCTCGCGGGTAGGGGCTGGTGTCTCGCGGGTAGGGGCTGGTGTCTCGCGGGTAGGGGCTGGTGTCTCGTGGGTAGGGGCTGGTGTCTCGTGGGTAGGGGCTGGTGTCTCGTGGGCAGGGGCTGGTGTCTGGTGGGTAGGAGGTGGTGTCTGGTGGGTAGGAGGTGGTGTCTGGTGGGTAGGGGGTGTGGTTCTGTACTGGGCTGACATGCAGTACCTTGTTGGGCAGGTGTCGGTGCAGGAGACCGGCTACGCGGTGAGACGTGAGGATGGTGTGGAGGGACGGACGGTCTTTGGGGTTGGTCTTGAACATCTGTTTGACCAGGTAGTGCAGCTCATAGGGCAGGTGTTGGGGAAGAGGAGGGTAGGAACCACGGCACACCTTCATGATCAGACTCTTCCAACTAGGAGCCTGAAACTGAGACGGGGAGGGAGAACAGAGGTTTAGGAGGACTCCTGGAAACACAAGACAGACAGCTACAGGCTACGGCTCCAGACAGACAGCTACGGCTCCAGACAGACAGCTACAGGCTACGGCTCCAGACAGACAGCTACAGGCTACGGCTCCAGACAGACAGCTACGGCTCCAGACAGACAGCTACAGGCTACGGCTCCAGACAGACAGCTACGGCTCCAGACAGACAGCTACGGCTCCAGACAGACAGCTACAGGCTACGGCTCCAGACAGACAGCTACAGGCTACGGCTCCAGACAGACAGCTACAGGCTCCAGACAGACAGCTACAGGCTACGGCTCCAGACAGACAGCTACAGGCTACGGCTCCAGACAGACAGCTACGGCTCCAGACAGACAGCTACAGGCTCGGCTCCAGACAGACAGCTACAGACAGACAGCTACAGGCTCCTCCAGACAGACAGCTACAGGCTACGGCTCCAGACAGACAGCTACAGGCTACGGCTCCAGACAGACAGCTACGGCTCCAGACAGACAGCTACAGGCTACGGCTCCAGACAGACAGCTACAGGCTACGGCTCCAGACAGACAGCTACGGCTCCAGACAGACAGCTACAGGCTATGGCTCCAGACAGACAGCTACGGCTCCAGATAGACAGCTACAGGCAGCTAGACAGGCTACGGCTCCAGACAGACAGCTACAGGCTACGGCTCCAGACAGACAGCTACAGGCTACGGCTCCAGACAGACAGCTACGGCTCCAGACAGACAGCTACAGGCTATGGCTCCAGACAGACAGCTACGGCTCCAGACAGACAGCTACAGACTACGGCTCCAGACAGACAGCTACAGACTACGGCTCCAGACAGACAGCTACGGCTCCAGACAGACAGCTACGGCTCCAGACAGACAGCTACAGACTACGGCTACGGCTCCAGACAGACAGCTACAGACTACGGCTACGGCTCCAGACAGCTACAGGCTACGGCTCCAGACAGACAGGTACAGGCTACAGCTCCAGACAGACAGCTACGGCTCCAGACAGACAGCTACAGGCTACGGCTCCAGACAGACAGCTACAGGCTACGGCTCCAGACAGACAGCTACAGGCTACGGCTCCAGACAGACAGCTACAGGCTACGGCTCCAGACAGACAGCTACAGGCTACGGCTCCAGACAGACAGCTACAGGCTACGGCTCCAGACAGACAGCTACAGGCTACGGCTCCAGACAGACAGCTACGGCTCCAGACAGACAGCTACAGGCTACGGCTCCAGACAGACAGCTACAGGCTACGGCTCCAGACAGACAGACAGCTACAGGACAGCTACAGGCTACGGCTCCAGACAGACAGCTACAGGCTACGGCTCCAGACAGACAGCTACAGGCTACGGCTCCAGACAGACAGCTACAGGCTACGGCTCCAGACAGACAGCTACAGGCTACGGCTCCAGACAGACAGCTACAGGCTCCAGACAGACAGCTACGGCTCCAGACAGACAGCTACGGCTCCAGACAGACAGCTACGGCTCCAGACAGACAGCTACGGCTCCAGACAGACAGCTACGGCTCCAGACAGACAGCTACAGGCTACGGCTCCAGACAGACAGCTACGGCTCCAGACAGACAGCTACAGGCTACGGCTCCAGACAGACAGCTACAGGCTACGGCTCCAGACAGACAGCTACGGCTCCAGACAGACAGCTACAGGCTCCAGACAGACAGCTAGGCTACGGCTCCAGACACAGCTACGGCTCCAGACAGACAGCTACGGCTCCAGACAGACAGCTACGGCTCCAGACAGACAGCTACAGACAGACAGCTACAGACAGACAGCTACGGCTCGGCTCCTGACAGACAGCTACAGGCTACGGCTCCTGACAGACAGCTACAGGCTACGGCTCCAGACAGACAGCTACAGGCTATGGCTCAAGACAGCTACAGGCTATGGCTTCAGGCTACGGCTCCAGGCTACGGCTCCAGGCAGACGGCTACAAGCTCCAGACAGATGGCTACGGCTCAAGACAGCTAAGGCTCCAGGCTACGGCTCCAGACAGACGGCTACAAGCTCCAGACAGACGGCTACAGGCTCCAGACAGACGGCTACAGGCTCCAGACAGCTACGGCTCCAGGCTACGGCTCCAGACAAACGGCTACAGGCTCCAGACAGACGGCTACAGGCTACGGCTCCAGGCTACGGCTCCAGAAAGCTACAGCTCCAGCTCCAGACAGCTCTCCAGACAGCTACAGGCTACAGCTCCAGACAGCTACAGGCTACAGCTCCAGACAGCTACAGGCTACAGCTCAAGACAGACAGCTACATCTCCAGACAGGGCTACATCTCCAGACAGCTACAGGCTACAGACAGCTACAGCTACATCTCAGACAGCTACAGGCTACATCTCCAGACAGCTACAGGCTCATCTCCAGACAGCTACAGGCTACATCTCCAGACAGCTACAGGCTACAGCTCCAGACAGCTACAGGCTACAGCTCCAGACAGCTACAGGCTACATCTCCAGACAGCTACAGGCTACATCTCCAGACAGCTACATCTCCCTGGGCTGGGACACATCCTAATTCAACTCTGCTGAAGACACCGTCCTTCCCTCACTATGAAACAATGGTTCTTTCAGGAGTCAGCTGAACCACTGTACACACACACACACACACTACTTAGACAGACGAGACAGTGTGTGAGAGTGTGTGAGTACCGGGTGTCGCAGGGTGCAGAGCTCGTAGAGGACACAGCCGAGAGACCACACATCGCTGTAACACACACACACACACACACGAGATGGCATGGGAATCACACATCACGGTAACAATGACAGAGTTCACACATCCCTCAATTTTAAATTAAACTATTACAAAATGGATAATTCACAAATATATACAGTGCCTTGCGAAAGTATTCGGCCCCCTTGAACTTTGCGACCTTTTGCCACATTTCAGGCTTCAAACATAAAGATATAAAACTGTATTTTTTTGTGAAGAATCAACAACAAGTGGGACACAATCATGAAGTGGAACGACATTTATTGGATATTTCAAACTTTTTTAACAAGTCAAACACTGAAAAATTGGGCGTGCAAAATTATTCAGCCCCCTTAAGTTAATACATTGTAGCGCCACCTTTTGCTGCGATTACAGCTGTAAGTCGCTTGGGGTATGTCTCTATCAGTTTTGCACATCGAGAGAGTAGGGGCTGGTGTCTTTGAATAATTTTGCACGCCCAATTTTTCAGTTTTTGATTTGTTAAAAAAGTTTTAAATATCCAATAAATGTCGTTCCACTTCATGATTGTGTCCCACTTGTTGCTGATTCTTCACAAAAAAATACAGTTTTATATCTTTATGTTTGAAGCCTGAAATGTGGCAAAAGGTCTCAAAGTTCAAGGGGGCCGAATACTTTCGCAAGGCACTGTATATTACTTCGATACAGTAGATTGTAGGGTTAATCAGAATTATAAACGGGGTGGTTCGAGCCCTGAATGCTGATTGGCTGAAAGCCGTGGTATATCAGACTGTATACCACGGGTATGACAAAACATTTTTACTGCTCTAATTACGTTGGTAACCCGTTTATAACAGCAATAAGGCATCTCAGGGGGGTTGTGGTATATGGTCGATATACCACGGCTAAGGGCTGTATCCTGTGTCCTTTAGCCAATGCTATATTAGCCATCTACCACACCTTCCTCGGGGCCTTAATGCTTAAATATAATCATTGATCAATAGGGACGTCATTGTACAGGTAATTATGACCCTACCTCTTGTTGTTGTACGGCTTACTGTCCCAGATCTCTGGAGACACATAGTACGGCGTTCCGACATACGTGTGAGCGTAGGCCTTCGCACTGCGACACAGAATACAGGACGTTAAAGCAAAAGAGAAATAACATCTAAAAAAACCTATTACATACACGAGTTTACAAAACATTAAGAACACCTGCTCTTTTACCGTGACGTAGACCGACCAGGTGAATCCAGGTGAAAGCTACGATTCCTTATTAGACGTCACTTGTTAAATCCACTTCCATCCGTGTAGATGAAGAGGAGGATGACAGGTTAAAGAAGGATTTTTAAACCTTGAGACCATTGAGACGTGGTTTGTGTCTGTGTGTCGTTCAGAGGGTGAACGGGCAAGACAAAATATTTAAGTGCCTTTGAACAGGGTATGGTAGTAGGTGCCAGGCGCACCGGTTTGTGTCAAGAACTGCAACGCTGCTGGGGTTTTTCACGCTCAACAGTTTCCCGTGTGTATCAAGAATGGTTCACCACCCAAAGGACATCCAGCCAACTTGACACAACTGTGGGAAGCATTGGAGTCAACATGGGCCAGCATCCCTGTGGAACGCTTTCCACACCTTGTAGAGTCCATGACCCGACAAACTGAGGCTGTTCTGAGGGCGAAAGGTGGGGGGTGCAACTTGATATTAGGAAGTTGTTCTTAATGTTATGTATACTCAGTGAATAATTATAGTAATATAGAACCGGAATTAGCGCACGAAGCATCTTCTGGTACCTGTTTAGAACACAGGCTGAGCCAAAGTCACCCAGCTTCACCGTCCCATGGTCTGTCAGGAAGATATTCTGAGGAGAAACGAGAAAGAAATCCATGAGAAAAATAATTGATAGAACTTCACCTGGCACCGATTCCTTCCATCACCAGATTTAGGAGGTGAAACATGACGTGAAAGAGCTTTTAAATGATTTTTTCCCCCCTCAGAAATAGGCTTAACCATACATAGTGGTTCCTCAAAATGAAAAGTTTCGATCTTTGTTGTCGGCAACAGTTTGTGGTAGAGGATGGCAGATGACGGTAAATTGCGTCATTCTGTCATTGCGCCACACTATCACAAGGGTGAGTTAGAACGCTGATCTATCGGCAGTCTTAAACCGGTGGGGCAAATTGGGGGATTTTTCACAACCTAGCCGAGCTATTAGAAAATACTTTTGGTAATATGAATGGTGTGAATGTTTCAGTCTGAGAGACTCTCTCCTCTCGCACTAGACTACTGCGTCGGGCCAACAACAACAAAGAATAGCTTGCGGACGGTTTTCGGAGTTCAGAGAGGACTTGGGTAAATAACAATGGCGCACTTACAATTACACTTACAATTACAATTACACTTACACTTACACTTACAATTACACTTACAATTACAATTACACTTACAATTACACTTACAATTACACTTACAATTACACATACACTTACAATTACACTTACAATTACACTTGACATGTGGACTGACAAAAAAACAAACAAAAAACAACATATTTTTGAATAAAGTAGTCTAAAACAATTGAAGGCATCAAATTATTGCTCACTGAAACACCCAAAGTCATCCGATTGTTACAGCAGGACATTGAAAACTATTGTTGATTATTTACAAAGTATTCTTCAGGCACATTCTCCTCCTCAGGAGAAACGGACATGAAAATGGCATGAAAATGGCAGCAACAGGACGATAAATGTCACGTCTGCAACTCACACTGTGACATTTACATACTCATCTCATATGTATATACTGTACTCTATATCATCTACTGTATCCTTATGTAATACATGTATCACTAGCCACTTTAACTATGCCACTTGGTTTACATACTCATCTCATATGCATACGTAGATACTGTACTCTATATCATCTACTGTATCCTTATGTAATACATGTATCACTAGCCACTTTAAACAATGCTACCTTATATAATGTTACTTACCCTACATTATTCATCTCATATGCATACGTTGATACTGTACTCTATATCATCGACTGCATCCTTATGTAATACATGTATCACTAGCCACTAACTATGCCACTTGGTTTACATACTCTCATCTCATCTACTGTATCCTTATGTAATATGTATCACTAGCCACTTTAAACAATGCTACCTATCATCGTTCATCTCATATGCATCCTGTATGTGCATCCTTATGTAATACATGTATCACTAGCCACTTTAACTATGCCACTTGGTTTACATACTCATCTCATATGTATATACTGTATCCTTATGTAATACATGTATATCATCTACTGTATCTTTGCCTATGCTGCTCTGTACCATCACTCATTCATATATCTTTATGTACATATTCTTTATCCCCTTACACTGTGTATAAGACAGTAGTTTTTTTTGGAATTGTTAGTTAGATTACTTGCTCGTTATTACTGCATTGTCAGAACTAGAAGCACAAGCATTTTGCTACACTCGCATTAACATCTGCTAACCATGTGTATGTGACAAATAAAATTTGATTTGATTTAAAAGGAAATATATGGAAATATATGCGTTGCCAATCGTAAACAGTAGCCAGGTAAACACGCTGGACTTTACCTTGGACTTGAGATCCCGGTGTAAGACCCATTTGTCATGGATGTGCATCGTACCAGAACACATCTGAGCAAACCACTTCAGGATCTAGTAACACATAGACATGAAATACAGTCTGAGTGGGATCCTGTTTCAGAGGATACACAAGTTAGGGATTAACGTGATATAAACGCGAAACTGTCGGTTATGGATGGAAACCGTTAATGAAAATAAAACAACAGCCATAGGACTGGACTCTTTAAAAAATAAATACAAAATGTACTATTTTTTTTTTCTCTCTCCAATTCCGTGGTATCCAATTGGTAGTTACAGTCTTGTCTCATCGCTGCAACTCCCGTACGGACTCGGGAGAGGAAAAGGTCGAGAGCAGTGCGTCCTGGAAAACACAACACAGACACTCCGCACTGCTTCTTGACACAGCGCGCATCCAACCTGGAAGCCAGCCGCACCAATGTGTAGGAGGAAACACCGTACACCTGGCGACCGTGTCAGCGTGCACTGTGCCCGGCCCGCCACAGTAGGTTGGCCGGTAGGGATGTCCTTGTCTCATCGCGCACTAGCGACACCTGTGGCGGGCCGGGCGCAGTGCGCGCTAACCAGGTCGCTAGGTGCACGGTGTTTCCTCCGACACATTGGTGCGGCTGGCTTCCAGGTTGGATGCGCGCTGTGTTAAGAAGCAGAGCGGCTTGGTTGGGTTGTGTTGTGTTTCGGAGGACGCATGACTTTCAACCTTCGTCTCTCCCGAGCCCGTACGGGAGTTGTAGCGATGAGACAAGACAGTAACTACTAACAATTGGATACCACGAAATTGGGGAGAAAAGGGGATAACATTTTTATTATTATTATTATTATTTTTTGAATGACATGTTCGTCTACTGCCCTACCATTTAGTATGTACCAGTTAGTGTTTTCAAAACAGTGGAGAAACCATTTACTGGTCTACTATTTGAGATTTGCATTTGGCTGAGTTAGCTAATGACCTAATGAATCCATGAATTGCTTAATTAAGGTGTCATACTGTTTCCTGTGAGAACAGTGTGTTCCTCTGTTGTTGTATCCTCTGGAGCAGGTCTCCTCCACCACAGAACTCCATCACTATGTAGAGGTGGCCGTCACCTACAGGAGACAAGACACAAGCATTACTTTATTTGGAAGGGTTTTCTATATCCAGACTCCACATATCACATTCATTAGCCACACTCAATTACATACATAAGCAGAACTAATGCATTCGACTGGGCACAGACGTCAGTTCAACGTCTAGATTCGATTTACATTTGGTTGAGTTGTCAACTAATGTGAATTTAACATGAAATCAACCAACAAAAATGACACCATGTCATTGGATTGAGGTTAAAAGTTGGGTAAAAAAATATATATATACATAAAAATATATAAAATAACCTTACTGATGACTTTTCAAATCAATTTTTTTTCCCCATGTTGATTCATTGTTCTCATTACATTTTGTTGTTGTCCCAGCCCTATACCCTAACCCCTTACCCAGCCCTATACCCCTTACCCAGCCCTATACCCAGCCCCTAGCCCTATACCCCAGCCCTATAACCCAGCCCCTTACCCAGCCCTATACTCCAGCCCTATTCCCAGCCCCTTACCCAGCCCTATACCCCAGCCCTATAACCCAGCCCCTTACCCAGCCCTATACCCCAGCCCTATTCCCTTACCCAGCCCTATACCCCAGCCCCTTACCCAGCCCTATACCCAGCCCCTTACCCAGCCCTATACCCCAGCCCCTTACCCAGCCCTATAACCCAGCCCCTTACCCAGCCCTATACCCCAGCCCTATAACCCAGCCCCTTACCCAGCCCTATACCCCAGCCCTATAACCCAGCCCCTTACCCAGCCCTATACCCCAGCCCTATTCCCAGCCCCTTACCCAGCCCTATACCCCAGCCCTATACCCCAGCCCTAGCCCAGCCCCTTCCCAGCCCTATACCCTAACCCCTTACCCAGCCCTATACCCCAGCCCTATTCCCTAGCCCCTTACCCAGCCCTATACCCCAGCCCTATTCCCTAGCCCCCTTACCCAGCCCTATACCCTAACCCCTTACCCAGCCCTATACCCCTTACCCAGCCCTATACCCCAGCCCTTACACAGCCCTATACCCCAGCCCTATTCCCTAGCCCCACCCAGCCCTATACCCCAGCCCCATACCACAGCCCTGTACCCCATACCCCAGCCCTATACCCCTTACCCAGCCCTATACCCCAGCCCCATACCACAGCCCTATTCCCCATACCCCAGCCCTATAACCCAGCCCCTCAGCCCTATACCCCATACCCCAGCCCTATACCCCAGCCCATACCCAGACCCATACCACAGCCCTATACCCCATACCCCAGCCCCTTACCCAGCCCTATACCCCATACCCCAGCCCTATACCCCAGCCCCATACCCCAGCCCCATACCCCATCCCTATACCCCAGCCCTATTCCCCAGCCCCTTACCCAGCAGCCCTATACCCCAGCCCCATACCCCAGCCCCATACCCAGCCCCACACCCCAGCCCTATACCCCAGCCCTATTCCCTAGCCCCTTACCCAGCCCTATACCCCAGCCCTATTCCCTAGCCCCTTACCCAGCCCTATACCCCCTTACCCAGCCCTATACCCCTTACCCACCCCAGCCCTTACCCCGCCCTATACCCCAGCCCCTACACAGCCCTATACCCCAGCCCTATTCCCTACCCCTTACCCAGCCCTATACCCCAGCCCCATACCACAGCCCTGTACCCCATACCCCAGCCCTATACCCCAGCCCCTATACCCAGCCCTATACCCCAGCCCCATACCACAGCCCTATTCCCCATACCCCAGCCCTATAACCCAGCCCCTCACCCAGCCCTATACCCCATACCCCAGCCCTATACCCCAGCCCATACCCAGACCCATACCCAGCCCTATACCCCATACCCCAGCCCCTTACCCAGCCCTATACCCCATACCCCAGCCCTATACCCAGCCCCATACCCCAGCCCCATACCCCATCCCTACCCCAGCCCTATACCCCTATACCCCAGCCCTATACCCAGCCCTATACCCCAGCCCTACCCAGCCCTATACCCCAGCCCCTTACCCAGCCCCTTACCCAGCCCTATACCCCAGCCCCTACCTAGCCCTAGCCCCACCCACCCCAGCCCTATACCCCAGCCCCTTACCCAGCCCCATTCCCCAGCCCTATACCCCAGCCCCATACCCCAGCCCCATACCCAGCCCCACACCCCAGCCCTATACCCAGCCCCTTACCCAGCCCTTACCCCAGCCCTATACCCCAGCCCTATACCCCAGCCCTATACCCCAGCCCTATACCCCAGCCCTATACCCCAGCCCTATACCCCAGCCCTATACCCCAGCCCTATACTCCAGCCCTATACCCCAGCCCTATACCCCAGCCCTATACCCCAGCCCCATACCCCAGCCCCATACCCAGCCCTACACCCCAGCCCCTACCCAGCCCTATACCCCAGCCCTATATCCCAGCCCTATACCCCAGCCCTATATACCCCAGCATTTCAAAAATCAAGATAGACAATTTCACCGTGTCTACCTTCAAAAGACTCCCTGAAGGCCACTATGCTGGGATGTTTCATCCTGGACAGGAGCACAGCTTCTCTTCTGGTGTTCGCCATCTTGGATTGTGTCTGAAAAAGACAGTTATGTGTAATATATGTAGTTATTATTATTTATTTTACCTTTATTGAAACTTTATTTAACTAGGCAAGTGAGTTAAGAACAAATTCTTATTTACAATGACGGTCTACCAAAAGGCAAAAAGCCTCCTGCGGGGTCAGGGGCCTGGGATTAAAATAAATAGAAATAAATAAATACAATATAAATATTTTATTTATTTATTTCACCTTTATTTAACCAGGTAGGCAAGTTGAGAACAAGTTCTCATTTACAATTGCGACCTGGCCAAGATAAAGCAAAGCAGTTCGACACATACAACGACACAGAGTTACACATGGAGTAAAACAAACATACAGTCAATAATACAGTAGAAATATAAGTCTATATACAATGTGAGCAAATGAGGTGAGAAGGGAGGTAAAGGCAAGAAAATGTACAGGTGCAGTGACCTGTGAGCTGCTCTGACAGCTGGTGCTTAAAGCTAGAGGGAGATAAGTGTTTCCAGTTTCAGAGATTTTTGTAGTTCGTTCCAGTCATTGGCAGCAGAGAACTGGAAGGAAAGGCGACCAAAGGAAGAATTGGTTTTAGGCGTGACCAGAGAGATATACCTGCTGGAGCGCATGCTACAGGTGGGTGCTGCTATGGTGACCAGCGAGCTGAGATAAGGGGGGACTTTACCTAGCAGGGTCTTGTAGATGACATGGAGCCAGTGGGTTTGGCGACGAGTATGAAGTGAGGGCCAGCCAACGAGAGCGTACAGGTCGCAATGGTGGGTAGTATATGGGGCTTTGGTGACAAAACGGATTGCACTGTGATAGACTGCATCCAATTTATTGAGTAGGGTATTGGAGGCTATTTTGTAAATGACAACATAGCAAGGCAGCAACACATGACAATACAGCATGGTAGCAACACAACATGGTAGCATGGTACAACACAACATGGTAGCGTGGTACAACATGGTAGCATGGTACAACATGGTACAACATGGTAGCATGGTACATCATGGTAGCATGGTACATCATGGTAGCATGGTACATCATGGTAGCATGGTACATCATGGTAGCATGGTACAACATGGTAGCATGGTAGCAACACAACATGGTAGCATGGTACAACATGGTAGCATGGTAGCAACACAACATGGTAGCATGGTACAACATGGTAGCATGGTGCAACATGGTAGCATGGCACAACATGGTAGCATGGTACAACATGGTACAAACAGTATTGGGCACAGACAACAGCACAAAGGGCAAGAAGGTAGAGACAGCAACACATCACGCAAAGCAGCCACAACTGTCAGTAAGAGTGTCCATGATTGAGTCTTTGAATGAAGAGATGGAGATAAAACGGTCCAGTTTGAGTGTTTATTGCAGCTCGTTCTAGCCACTCGAGAGCACCCTTACCTGCCGATCTATAAATAACGTCTCCGTAATCTGAATCAGGGTTAGTTTAGCAGCTGGGGGTGAAAGAGGAGTGATTACGATAGAGAAAACCAAGTCTAGATTTAACTTTAGCCTGCAGCTTTGATATGTGCTGAGCTGGTCCAGTGTTAAGAAGCCATGAAGAAGAAGAAGAAGGCTCAGCCACAGACCAGATGTAGTTACTATGATAAATGCATGTAGGTTAACGCCAAAAGGAAAACATGCAAAGTAATATAGCTAGATATACATGTATATTGAAAACAGGTGCTTCCACACAGTAGGTCCGGGACGATACCAGTATGGCGATACTCGTTCGTATACTCGTAAGGAAACGACACACAAAGCGGATTTCACACTTCGGGACTTTGATGGAAACAAACATGATTATGTTGCCATCTAAAGTCACGTTTACTTTATTATCCAAGCTTCAGCACACAATATTTTACAGTTTTTTTTTTTAAAGGACCAAAGATTCTGGTCTGCTTCCATTAGGTGTGGTTCCTGAGTTTAGAAATTAACATCATGTTTAGGGTATAGAGTCTGGTCTGCTTACCTACCATTAGATGTGGTTCCTGAGTTAAGAAATTAACATCATGTTTAGCGTATAGAGTCTGGTCTGCTTACCTACCATTAGATGTGGTTCCTGAGTTAAGAAATTAACATCATGTTTAGGGTATAGAGTCTGGTCTGCTTACCTACCATTAGATGTGGTTCCTGAGTTTAGAAATTAACATCATGTTTAGGGTATAGAGTCTGGTCTGCTTACCTACCATTAGGTGTGGTTCCTGAGTTTAGAAATTAACATCATGTTTAGGGTATAGAGTCTGGTCTGCTTACCTACCATTAGGTGTGGTTCCTGAGTTTAGAAATTAACATCATGTTTAGGGTATAGAGTCTGGTCTGCTTACCTACCATTAGATGTGGTTCCTGAGTTAAGAAATGAACATCATGTTTAGGGTATAGAGTCTGGTCTGCTTACCTACCATTAGATGTGGTTCCTGAGTTTAGAAATTAACATCATGTTTAGGGTATAGAGTCTGGTCTGCTTACCTACCATTAGGTGTGGTTCCTGAGTTTAGAAATTAATATCATGTTTAGGGTATAGAGTCTGGTCTGCTTACCTACCATTAGGTGTGGTTCCTGAGTTTAGAAATTAACATCATGTTTAGGGTATAGAGTCTGGTCTGCTTACCTACCATTAGGTGTGGTTCCTGAGTTTAGAAATTAACATCATGTTTAGGGTATAGAGTCTGGTCTGCTTACCTACCATTAGATGTGGTTCCTGAGTTAAGAAATGAACATCATGTTTAGGGTACATGTATAAAAATACATGGTAGGTCAATATTTTGACTACCACGGCTGTTACGTTGCCCTGCAAGAAAGCCAAAATATGTCACAAACAACCTCAGCTCCTCAAAAGGTTTTATAGCTGCACCATCGACAGCTTCCTGACGGGTTGCATCACCACCTGGTATGGCAACTGTTCGGCTTCCGACCGCACTACAGAGGGTAGTGCGTACGGCCCAGTACGTCACCGGGGCCAAGCTTCCTGCCATACAGGACCTCTATACCAGGTGGCGTCAGAGGAAGGCCCTAAAAATTGTCAAAGACTCAAGCCACCATGGTCACATAGTTGAAGTCAGAAGTTTACATACACCTCAGCCAAATACATTTAAACTCAGTTATTCACAATTCCTGACATTTAATCCGAGTAAAAATTCCCTGTCTTAGGTCAGTTAGGATCACCACTTTATTTGAAGAATGTGAAATGTCAGAATAATAGTAGAGAGAATGATTTATTTTATTTCTTTCATCACATTCCCAGTGGGTCAGAAGTTTACATACACTCAATTAGTATTTGGTAGCATTGCCTTTAAAATTGTTTAACTTGGGTCAAACGTTTCGGGTAGCCTTCCACAAGCTTCCCACAATAAGATGGGTGAATTTTGGCCCACTTCTCCTGACAGAGCTGGTGTAACTGAGTCAGGTTTGTAGGCCTTCTTGCTCGCACACACTTTTTCAGTTCTGCCCACAAATATTCTATAGGATTGAGGTCAGGGCTTTGTGATGGCCACCCCAATAACTTGACTTTGTTGTCCTTCAGCCATTTTGCCACAACTTTGGAAGTATGCTTGGGGTCATTGTCCATTTGGAAGACCCATTTGTGACCAAGCTTTAACTTCCTGACTGATGTCTTGAGATGTTGCTTCATTATATCCACATAATTTTACCACCCTCATGATGCCATCTATTTTGTGAAGTGCACCAGTGCACCAGCAGTGGCTTCTTCCTTACTGAGCAGCCTTTCAGGTTATGTCGATATAGAACCCGTTTTACTGTGGATAGAGATACTGTTGTACCTGTTTCCTCCAGCATCTTCACAAGGTTCCTTTGCTGTTGTTCTGGGATTGATTTGCACTTTCCACACTAAAGTACGTTCATCTCTAGGAGACAGAACGCATCTCCGTCCTGAGAGGTATGACGGCTGCGTGGTCCCATGGTGTTTATACTTGCGTACTATTGTTTGTACAGATGAACGTAGTAGCTTCAGCGTTTGGAAATTTCTCCCAAGGATGGACCAGGCTCGTGGATGTCTACAATTTTTCTTCTGGGGTCTTGGCTGATTTCTTTTGATTTTCCCATGATGTCAAGCAAAGAGGCACCGAGTTTGAAGGTAGGCCTTGAAATACATCCACAGGTACACTCCTTATTGACTCAAATGATGTCAATTAGCCTATCAGAAGCTTCTAAAGCCATTACATCATTCTCTGGAATTGTCCAAGCTGTTTAAAGGCACAGTCAACTTAGTGTATGTAAACGTCTGACCCACTGGAATTGTGATACAGTGAATTATAAGTGAAATAATCTGTCTATAAACAATTGTTGGAAAAATTACTTGTGTCATTCACAAAGTAGATGTCCAAACCGACTTGCTAAAACTATAGTTTATTAACAAGACATTTGTGGAGTGGTTGAAAAACGAGTTTAAATGACTCCAACATAAGTGTATGTAAACTTCCGACTTCAACTGTAGACTGTTCTCTCTGCTATCGCACGGCAAGCGGTACCGGAGCGCCAAGTCTAGGTCCAAGAGGCTTCTAAACAGTTTCTACTCTCAAGCCATAAGACTCCTGAACAGCCAATCAAAAGGCTACCCAGACTATTTGCATTACCCCCTCCCTTCTACACTGCTGCTACTCTCTGTTATTATCTATGCATAGTCACTTTAATAACTCTACCTACATGTACATATTACCTCAATCACCTTGACACCGGTTCTCCTGCACATTGACTCAGTACCGTAATACCCTGTATATAGCCTCCACTTTGACTCTGTACCGTAATACCCTGTATATAGTCTCCACATTGTCTCTGTACCGTAATACCCTGTATATAGCCTCCACATTGCCTCTGTACCGTAATACCCTGTATATAGCCTCCACATTGACTCTGTACTGTAATACCCTGTATATAGCCTCCACATTGACTCTGTACCATAATACCCTGTATATAGCCTTCACATTGACTCTGTACCGTAATACCCTGTATATAGCCTCCACATTGACTCTGTACCATAATACCCCACATGTATATAGCCTTCCTCTGTACCGTACATTGACTCTGTACCGTAATACCCTGTATATAGCCTCCACTTTGACTCTGTACCGTAATACCCTGTATATAGTTGCCTCTGTACACATTGCCTCCACGTCCTGTACCGTAATACCCTGTATATAGCCTCCACATTGCCTCTGTACCGTAATACCCTGTATATAGCCTCCACATTGCCTCTGTACCGTAATACCCTGTATATAGTCTCCACATTGTCTCTGTACCGTAATACCCTGTATTTAGCCTCCACATTGCCTCTGTACCGTAATACCCTGTATATAGCCTCCACATTGCCTCTGTACCGTAATACCCTGTATATAGCCTCCACATTGACTCTGTACTGTAATACCCTGTATATAGCCTTCACATTGACTCTGTACCATAATACCCTGTATATAGCCTTCACATTGACTCTGTTCCGTAATACCCTGTATATAGCCTCCACATTGTCTCTGTACCGTAATACCCTGTATATAGCCTCCACGTTGCCTCTGTACCGTAATACCCTGTATATAGCCTCCACATTGCCTCTGTACCGTAATACCCTGTATATAGCCTCCACATTGCCTCTGTACCGTAATACCCTGTATATAGCTTCCACATTGCCTCTGAACCGTAATACCCTGTATATAGCCTCCACATTGCCTCTGTACCGTAATACCCTGTATATAGCCTCCACATTGACGATGAGCATGAAAACGATGTGAACCGTATGCCACGGCTCGTCTCAGTCACCAGATCTCAACCCAATTGAAACACTTCTGGGAGATTCAGGAGCGGCACCTGAGACAGCGTTTTCCCACCACCATCAACAAAACACCAAATTATGGCATTTATTGTGGAAGAATTGGGCGTTGCATCCCTCCAACAGCGTTCCAGACACTTGGAGAACCTGTGACAAGGTGCATTGAAGTTGTTCTGGCTGCTCGTGGTGGACCTCGTCCTGTTATACACTATGTTAGGCCAGCAGCATACCACCCAGCATACCACTGCTGGCTTGCTTCTGAAGCTAAGCTGGGTTGGTCCTGGTCAGTCCCTGGATGGGAGACCAGATGCTGCTGGAAGTGGTGTTGGAGGGCCAGTAGGAGGCACTCTTTCCCCTGGTCTAAAAAAATATCCCAATGCCCCAGGGCAGTATCCACTGCCCTGTGTAGGGGGACGTTAAACGGGTGTCCTGACTCTCTGAGGTCATTAAAGATGGCTCTTATCGTAAGAGTAGGGGTGTTAACCCTGGTGCCCTGGCTAAATTCCCAATCTGGCCCTCAAACCATCACGGTCGCCTAATAATCCCCAGTTTACAATTGGCTCATTAATCCCCCTCCTCTCCCCTGTAACTATTCCCCAGGTCGTTGCTGTAAATGAGAACATGTTCTCAGTCAACTTACCTGGTTAAATTTTTTTAAATGTTGGTCTTTACTTTGGTAGTTACCTGTATACGGTATTCCTTTTTTAATGGTAATAGTAACCTACCTTTGGGAGTAGGATCTCTTTCATGACATAGTTCTCATGGTTGATTCGGGATTGGACAAGTAGTGCCCGACCAAAGGACCCTTCACCTATTACTTTATGGACCGAGTACCCATCCATTGTCACACTGGCATTGACCTGAAAGAAGAAGAATATATTACAAGAAATCATTTACAATCAATGTGTATGTTGTTGTTTTGGATTTATACTAGCCATGTCAAACATTGGCCTGTCTTTATCACCCAATGTTTGTACCATGTTGAGCAGCTGCTGTCATGCTATGTTTGTTGTTTTTGGTCTCTCTTGTCGTGATGGGTTTTGTCCTATATATATATATATATGCTTTTATTTTATTTTATTATCCCAGCCCCTGTCACTGGAGGCCTTTTGGTAGGCCGAAATTGTTCTTTAACTGACTTGCCTAGTTAAATAAAGTTTAAATAAATAAAGAATAACATCACTTTATTTCTAAAGTGGTCAGTCAATTTGACTTGATGGCTTGGGGTATCACCTGACAGTTAAACCAAAAATAGGTTACTAGCCAAACGTTTCACCTTCTATTTGAGGTTGAGCTGACAGTTCTGATAATGAAACAAGAAACTGTGTAACTACTGCACACAATCTTGTTCACTAACAAAATCAAATTTTGAATACACGAGGCAAAAAAAATAAATGCTGACGTGTCGTTTATAGCTTGGTAAGTAACGTAAATAAAATGCTGCTTTTACATACTTTTCTGGTGGGATTGTGTCAATATTATCCGCGTGTGTTCGGTATTCTTTGTCCACCGCTCTGCTTCCGTATTATTGTATGACGTGGCAAGGTGCAGTCCCTTTAAAGACATGCTCTAATATCCTTCAGCCACTAGATGGCGGTAGAAGTACAGTTATACATCCATTATGTGAATAGGATATTTTGAGCGTTTTTTACAATAATGTAATTTAGTTACAAGTCAGGTAGCCTAAATGAGGAGCCCTGTCTATCTGATGTAGGGTGGCTGGTAGCCTAAATGATGAGTCCTGTCTCTCTGATGAAGGACAGCAGGTAGCCTAAATGAGGAGCCCTGTCTATCTGATGAAGGGCGGCAGGTAGCCTAAATGAGGAGGCCTGTCTATCTGATGTAGGGTGGCTGGTAGCCTAAATGAGGAGCCCTGTCTATCTGATGTAGGGTGACAGGTAGCCTAAATCAGGAGCCCTGTCTCTCTGATGTAGGGTGTCAGGTAGCCTAAATGAAGAGCCCTGTCTCTCTGATGTAGGGCGTCAGGTAGCCTAAATGAAGAGCCCTGTCTATCTGATGAAGGCGGCAGGTAGCCTAAATGATGAGTCCTGTCTCTCTGATGAAGGACAGCAGGTAGCCTAAATGAGGAGCCCTGTCTATCTGATGAAGGGCGGCAGGTAGCCTAAATGAGGAGGCCTGTCTATCTGATGTAGGGTGGCTGGTAGCCTAAATGAGGAGCCCTGTCTATCTGATGTAGGGTGTCAGGTAGCCTAAATGTGGAGCCCTGTCTCTCTGAGGTAGGATGGCAGGTAGCCTAAATGAAGAGCCCTGTCTCTCTGATGTAGGATGGCAGGTAGCCTAAATGAAGAGCCCTGTCTCTCTGATGTAAGGCGGCAGGTAGCCTAAATGAGGAGTCCTGTCTCTCTGATGAAGGGCAGCAGGTAGCCTAAATGAGTAGCCCTGTCTATCTGACGTTCACCGATCCCCTTTTCTGTTTCATTTAGTTGTGTCTCATTAGTTGCACCTATTTCGTGTTTAGGTTTGGTTGTGGGCTATTTAAACCCAGTAGGCCCGCCAGCTTTCGTGTGGGCTTGTTTTTCAGTTTGTGGTGTGTGATTATTTTGTGGTATTAATTTTTCCGATCAGTTTCGTCCTGTTTGTTTGGACTGGGTCTTTACGCGCCCTTGTGTGTGTGGCATGACCGTCTCTCTGTTTTTTTGGAAAATAAAGATCCACATCTTTTGAACTACCCTGCTCTCTGCGCCTGACTCCTCATAGAAGCCGTGACAATCTGAGTGTGCCAGAGTGCAGAATAACTGATGAATATACACCTGTTGAATATGGCCGGTGTCAGTAAACATCTGCAAAAAAACGTAATTCAATTATTGCCAGCAGCAGCACAGTTACAGTCAGTCACCAACGCTCTGGATAACAGGAAAACAGCCTAACCAGCTCTGCTGGGGAGAGTAAAATGTTCAGAGTGAGTTCACACTCTCGGGGCGTTCAGAGCGCACACTGGATGCTCTGGCCAAGGAGTAGGGAGGAGTAGGGTTGAGCCGAGGTTTGGATGTGAGGTCAGAAACCTCAGCTCAACCCTACTCCTCCGCCAGAGCCTCCAGTGTGCGCTCTGAACGCCCCGAGAGTGTTCGACAACGCTTTGGATTTACGAATGCCAAGAACACACTCTGGCACTCCTGATTGAATTGACGAACAGCCCCGAAATCGTAAAAAATGTCAAGGTAGCTAGTCATTTGTTTTGCTAAAAAGCTATCAAGAAGTTGCATAGGAACAGCATCAACTTCCGGTAGACGCTCAACTGAAACGATACCGTTCATTTACAGTATACTAAAATTAACTAATAATATATAGTATTTAGTAAATACTCATTAAGTATGTAGTATACAGTATGTTAGTACGGGTTTTCGAACACAGCTTAGGTGTAAGGTAGGGGTTCGGTCAACAACAGGCGTATTATTTGTGGTGTTCACTATTTACCACAGTCACAAATGGCTAAACCCTGCCTAATACTACAATTTATTTTCTTAAAATCAGTTTGAAAGCGAAACCTAACCACACTGCTAACCCTAACCCTTAACCACACTGCTAACCCTAACCTTAACCACACTGCTAACCGTAACCCTTAACCACACTGCTAACCCTAACCTTAACCACACTGCTAACCCTTAACCAACCACACTGCTAACCCTAACCACACTTAACCACACCACACTGCTAACCCTTAACCACACTGCTAACCCTAACCACACTAACCCTACCACACTGCTAACCCCACACTAACCCTAACCTAACCACACTACTAACCCTAACCTTAACCCTAACCCTTAACCACACTGCTAACCCTAACCTTAACCACACTGCTAACCCTAACCACACTGCTAACCCTAACCACACTGCTAACCCTAACCTTAACCACACTGCTAACCCTAACCACACTGCTAACCCTAACCTTAACCACACGGTTAACCCTAACCTTAACCACACTGCTAACCCTAACCTTAACCACACTGCTAACCCTAACCACACTGCTAACCCTAACCTTAACCACACTGCTAACCCTAACCTTAACCACACTGCTAACCCTAACCTTAACCCTAACCCTAACCCTAACCTTAGCCACACTGCTAACCCTAACCTTAACCACACTGCTAACCCTAACCTTAACCACACTGCTAACCCTAACCACACTGCTAACCCTTAACCACACAGCTAACCCTAACCTTAACCACACTGCTAACCCTTATCTTAACCACACTGCTAACCCTAACCTTAACCACACTGCTAACCCTAACCTTAACCCTAACCCTTAACCAAACTGCTAACCCTAACCTTAACCACACTGCTAACCCTAACCTTAACCACACTGCTAACCCTAACCACACTGCTAACCCTTAACCACACTGCTAACCATAACCTTAACCACACTGCTAACCTTAACCTAACCTAACCTGAACCACACTGCTAACCCTAACCTTAACCACACTGCTAACCCTAACCTAACCACACTGCTAACCTTAACCCTAACCTCAACCACACTGCTAACCCTAACCTTAACCACACTGCTAACCCTAACCACACTGCTAACCCTTAACCACACTGCTAACCCTAACCTTAACCACACTGCTAACCCTAACCACACTGCTAACCCTAACCTTAACCACACTGCTAACCCTTAACCACACTGCTAACCCTAACCTTAACCACACTGCTAACCCTAACCTTAACCACACTGCTAACCCTAACCTTAACCACACTGCTAACCCTAACCTTAACCACACTGCTAACCCTAACCTTAACCACACTGCTAACCCTAACCTTAACCACACTGCTAACCTTAACCCTAACCTCAACCACACTGCTAACCCTAACCTTAACCACACTGCTAACCCTAACCTTAACCACACTGCTAACCCTAACCTTAACCACACTGCTAACCCTAACCTTAACCACTAACCCTTAACCTTCACCTAACCACACTGCTAACCCTAACCCTTAACCACACTACTAACCCTAACCTTAACCACACTGCTAACCCTAACCTTAACCCTAACTGCTAACCCTAACCCTTAACCACACTGCTAACCCTAACCCTAACCAACCACACTGCTAACCCTAACCTTAACCCTAACCCTTAACCACACTGCTAACCCTAACCTTAACCACACTGCTAACCCTAACCTTAACCACACTGCTAACCCTAACCCTTAACCACACTGCTAACCTTAACCCTAACCTTAACCACACTACTAACCCTAACCTTAACCACACTGCTAACCCTAACCCTTAACCACACTGCTAACCCTAACCTTAACCACACTGCTAACCCTAACCTTAACCACACTGCTAACCCTAACCTTAACCACACTGCTAACCCTAACCTTAACCACACTGCCAACCTTAACCACACTGCTAACCCTAACCCTAACCACACTGCTAACCCTAAACCTTAACCACACTGCTAACCCTAACCACACTGCTAACCGTAACCACACTGCTAACCCTAACCCTTAACCACACTGCTAACCCTAACCTTAACCACACTGCTAACCCTAACCCTTAACCACACTGCTAACCCTAACCACACTGCTAACCCTAACCTTAACCACACTGCTAACCCTAACCTTAACCACACTGCTAACCCTAACCTTAACCACACTGCTAACCCTAACCTTAACCACACTGCTAACCTTAACCACACTGCTAACCCTAACCCTTAACCACACTGCTAACCCTAAACCTTAACCACACTGCTAACCCTAACCACACTGCTAACCGTAACCACACTACTAACCCTAACCCTAACCACACTGCTAACCCTAACCTTAACCACACTACTAACCGTAACCCTAACCACACTGCTAACCCTAACCACACTGCTAACCCTAACCTTAACCACACTGCTAACCCTAACCTTAACCACACTGCTAACCCTAACCTTAACCACACTGCTAACCCTAACCCTTAACCACACTGCTAACCCTAACCTTAACCACACTGCTAACCCTAACCACACTGCTAACCATAACCACACTGCTAACCCTAACCCTAACCACACGGCTAACCCTAACCTTAACCACACTGCTAACCGTAACCCTTAACCACACTGCTAACCCTAACCTTAACCACACTGCTAACCCTAACCTTAACCACACTGCTAACCCTTAACCACACTGCTAACCCTAACCCTTAACCACACTGCTAACCCTAACCTTAACCCTAACTCTTAACCACACTGCTAACCCTAACCTTAACCACACTACTAACCCTAACCACACTGCTAACCCTAACCACACGGCTAACCCTAACCTTAACCACACTGCTAACCCTAACCACACTGCTAACCCTAACCGCACTGCTAACCCTAACCTTAACCACACTGCTAACCCTAACCACACTGCTAACCCTAACCTTAACCACACTGCTAACCCTAACCTTAACCACACTGCTAACCCTAACCTTAACCACACTGCTAACCCTAACCTTAACCACACTGCTAACCCTAACCACACTGCTAACCCTAACCTTAACCACACTGCTAACCCTAACCTTAACCACACTGCTAACCCTAACATTAACCCTAACCCTTAACCCTAACCTTAGCCACACTGCTAACCCTAACCTTAACCACACTGCTAACCCTAACCTTAACCACACTGCTAACCCTAACCTTAACCACACTGCTAACCCTAACCACACTGCCCCTAACCTTAACCACAGTGCTAACCCCCTTAACCACAGTGCTAACCATTAACCACACTGCTAACCCTAACCTTAACCACACTGCTAACCCTAACCTTAACCTCACTGCTAACCCTAACCTTAACCACACTGCTAACCCTAACCTTAACCACACTGCTAACCCTAACCTTAACCACACTGCTAACCTTAACCCTAACCTCAACCACACTGCTAACCCTAACCTCAACCAAACTGCTAACCCTAAACTTAACCACACTGCTAACCCTAACCTTAACCACACTGCTAACCCTAACCTTAACCACACTGCTAACCCTAACCCTTAACCACACTGCTAACCTTAACCCTAACCTTAACCACACTACTAACCCTTATCTTAACCACACTGCTAACCCTAACCTTAACCACACTGCTAACCCTAACCTTAACCACACTGCTAACCCTAACCTTAACCACACTGCTAACCTTAACCACACTGCTAACCCTAACCCTTAACCACACTGCTAACCCTAAACCTTAACCACACTGCTAACCCTAACCACACTGCTAACCGTAACCACACTGCTAACCCTAACCCTTAACCACACTGCTAACCCTAACCTTAACCACACTGCTAACCGTAACCCTTAACCACACTGCTAACCCTAACCTTAACCACACTGCTAACCCTAACCTTAACCTCACTGCTAACCCTTAACCACATTGCTAACCCTAACCCTTAACCACACTGCTAACCCTAACCTTAACCCTAACTCTAACCACACTGCTAACCCTAACCTTAACCACACTACTAACCCTAACCATACTGCTAACCCTTAACCACACGGCTAACCCTAACCTTAACCACACTGCTAACCCTAACCACACTGCTAACCCTAACCACACTGCTAACCCTAACCCTAACCACACTGCTAACCCTAACCTTAACCACACGGTTAACCCTAACCTTAACCACACTGCTAACCCTAACCTTAACCACACTGCTAACCCTAACCTTAACCACACTGCTAACCCTAACCACACTGCTAACCCTAACCTTAACCACACTGCTAACCCTAACCTTAACCACACTGCTAACCCTAACCTTAACCACACTGCTAACCCTTAACTACACTGCTAACCTTAACCTTAACCACACTGCTAACCCTAACCTTAACCACACTGCTAACTCTAACCTTAACCACACTGCTAACCCTAACCTTAACCACACTGCTAACCCTTAACTACACTGCTAACCTTAACCTTAACCACACTGCTAACCCTAACCTTAACCACACTGCTAACCCTAACCACACTGCTAACCCTAACCTTAACCACACTGCTAACCCTAACCTTAACCACACTGCTAACCCTAACCTTAACCCTAACCCTTAACCCTAACCTTAGCCACACTGCTAACCCTAACCTTAACCACACTGCTAACCCTAACCTAACCACACTGCTAACCCTAACCTTAACCACACTGCTAACCCTAACCACACTGCTAACCCTTAACCACACAGCTAACCCTAACCTTAACGACACTGCTAACCCTTATCTTAACCACACTGCTAACCCTAACCTTAACCACACTGCTAACCCTAACCTTAACCCTAACCCTTAACCCTAACCCTTAACCACACTGCTAACCCTAACCTTAACCACACTGCTAACCCTAACCTTAACCACACTGCTAACCCTAACCACACTGCTAACCCTTAACTACACTGCTAACCTTAACCTTAACCACACTGCTAACCCTAACCTTAACCACACTGCTAACCCTAACCACACTGCTAACCCTAACCTTAACCACAGTGCTAACCCCAACCACAGTGCTAACCCTTAACCACACTGCTAACCCTAACCTTAACCACACTGCTAACCCTAACCTTAACCACACTGCTAACCCTAACCTTAACCACACTGCTAACCCTAACCTTAACCACACTGCTAACCCTAACCTTAACCACACTGCTAACCTTAACCCTAACCTCAACCACACTGCTAACCCTAACCTCAACCACACTGCTAACCTTAACCCTAACCTCAACCACACTGCTAACCCTAACCTCAACCACACTGCTAACCCTAACCTTAACCACACTGCTAACCCTAACCTTAACCACACTGCTAACCCTAACCTTAACCACACTGCTAACCCTAACCTTAACCACACTGCTAACCCTAACCCTTAACCACACTGCTAACCTTAACCCTAACCTTAACCACACTACTAACCCTTATCTTAACCACACTGCTAACCCTAACCTTAACCACACTGCTAACCCTAACCTTAACCACACTGCTAACCCTAACCTTAACCATTAACCCTAACCTTAACCCTAACCCATAACCCTAACCTCAACCACACTGCTAACCCTAACCTTAACCACACTGCTAACCCTAACCTTAACCACACTGCTAACCCTAACCTTAACCCTAACCCTAACCTTCACCTTAACCACACTGCTAACCCTAACCCTTAACCACACTGCTAACCCTAACCTTAACCCTAACCCTAACCCTAACCCTTAACCACACTGCTAACCCTAACCCTAACCCTAACCCTTAACCACACTGCTAACCCTAACCTTAACCCTAACCCTTAACCACACTGCTAACCCTAACCTTAACCACACTGCTAACCCTAACCCTTAACCACACTGCTAACCCTAACCCTTAACCACACTGCTAACCCTAACCTTAACCACACTGCTAACCCTAACCCTTAACCACACTGCTAACCCTAACCTTAACCCTAACCCTTAACCACACTGCTAACCCTAACCTTAACCCTAACCTTAACCCTAACCCTTAACCACACTGCTAACCCTAACCTTAACCCTAACCTTAACCCTAACCTTAACCCTAACCCTTAACCACACTGCTAACCCTAACCTTAACCCTAACCCTTAACCACACTGCTAACCCTAACCTTAATCCTAACCTTAACCCTAACCTTAACCACACTGCTAACCCTAACCTTAACCACACTGCTAACCCTAACCTTAACCACACTGCTAACCCTAAACCTTAACCACACTGCTAACCCTAACCTTAACCACACTGCTAACCCTAACCTTAACCACACTGCTAACCCTAACCACACTGCTAACCCTAACCACACTGCTAACCCTAACCCTTAACCACACTGCTAACCCTAACCTTAACCCTAACCCTTAACCACACTGCTAACCCTAACCTTAACCACACTGCTAACCTTAACCACACTGCTAACCCTAACCTTAACCACACTACTAACCCTAACCTTAACCACACTGCTAATCCTAACCTTAAACACACTGCTAACCTTAACCACACTGCTAACCTTAACCTTAATCACACTGCTAACCCTAACCTTAACCACACTGCTAACCTTAACCACACTGCTAACCCTAACCTTAACCACACTACTAACCCTAACCTTAACCACACTGCTAACCCTAACCTTAATCACACTGCTAACCCTAACCACACTGCTAACCCTAACCCTTAACCACACTGCTAACCCTAACCTTAACCCTAACCCTTAACCACACTGCTAACCCTAACCTTAACCACACTGCTAACCTTAACCACACTGCTAACCCTAACCTTAACCACACTACTAACCCTAACCTTAACCACACTGCTAACCCTAACCTTAACCACACTGCTAACCTTAACCACACTGCTAACCCTAACCTTAACGACACTTCTAACCCTAACCACACTGCTAACCTTAACCACACTGCTAACCCTAACCTTAACCACACTACTAACCCTAACCTTAACCAAACTGCTAACCCTAACCTTAACCACAATGCTAACCCTAACCACACTGCTAACCCTAACCACACTGCTAACCCTAACCCGTAACCACACTGCTAACCCTAACCTTAACCCTAACCCTTAACCACACTGCTAACCCTAACCTTAACCACACTGCTAACCTTAACCACACTGCTAACCCTAACCTTAACCACACTACTAACCCTAACCTTAACCACACTGCTAACCCTAACCTTAACCACACTGCTAACCCTAACCTTAACCACACTGCTAACCCTAACCTTAACCACACTGCTAACCTTAACCACACTGCTAACCCTAACCTTAACCACACTGCTAACCCTAACCTTAACCACACTACTAACCCTTAACCACACTACTAACCCTTAACCACACTGCTAACCCTAACCTTAACCACACTGCTAACCCTAACCTTAACCACACTGCTAACCCTAACCTTAACCACACTACTAACCCTTAACCACACTGCTAACCCTAACCTTAACCACACTGCTAACCCTAACCTTAACCACACTGCTAACCCTAACCCTTAACCACACTGCTAACCCTAACCTTAACCACACTACTAACCCTAACCTTAACCACAGTGCTAACCCTAACCTTAACCACACTACTAACCCTTAACCACACTGCTAACCCTAACCTTAACCAGACTGCTAACCCTAACCTTAACCACAGTGCTAACCCTAACCTTAACCACACTACTAACCCTAACCTTAACCACACTACTAACCCTAACCTTAACCACACTGCTAACCCTAACCCTTAACCACACTGCTAACCCTAACCACACTGCTAACCCTAACCTTAACCACACTGCTAACCCTAACCTTAACCACACTGCTAACCTTAACCACACTGCTAACCCTAACCTTAACCACACTGCTAACCCTAACCTTAACCACACTGCTAACCTTAACCACACTGCTAACCCTAACCTTAACCACACTGCTAACCCTAACCTTAACCACACTACTAACCCTAACCACACTGCTAACCCTAACCTTAACCACACTGCTAACCCTAACCTTAACCACACTGCTAACCCTAACCCTTAACCACACTACTAACCCTAACCTTAACCACAGTGCTAACCCTAATCTTAACCACACTACTAACCCTTAACCACACTGCTAACCCTAACCCTAACCTTAACCACACTGCTAACCCTAACCTTAACCACAGTGCTAACCCTAACCTTAACCACACTACTAACCCTAACCTTAACCACACTACTAACCCTAACCTTAACCACACTGCTAACCCTAACCACACTGCTAACCCTAACCCTTAACCACACTGCTAACCCTAACCTTAACCCTAACCCTTAAACACACTGCTAACCCTAACCCTTAACCACACTACTAACCCTAACCTTAACCACACTGCTAACCCTAACCCTTAACCACACTGCTAACCCTAACCTTAACCACACTGCTAACCCTAACCCTTAACCACACTGCTAACCCTAACCCTTAACCACACTGCTAACCCTAACCTTAACCACACTGCTAACCCTAACCCTAACCACACTGCTAACCCTAACCTTAACCCTAACCCTTAACCACACTGCTAACCCTAACCTTAACCCTAACCTTAACCCTAACCCTTAACCACACTGCTAACCCTAACCTTAACCCTAACCTTAACCACACTACTAACCCTAACCTTAACCCTAACCTTAACCCTAACCCTTAACCACACTGCTAACCCTAACCTTAACCCTAACCTTAACCCTAACCCTTAACCACACTGCTAACCCTAACCTTAACCCTAACCTTAACCCTAACCCTTAACCACACTGCTAACCCAAACCTTAATCCTAACCTTAACCCTAACCCTAACCACACTGCTAACCCTAACCTTAACCACACTGCTAACCCTAACCTTAACCCTAACCTTAACCACACTGCTAACCCTAACCTTAACCACACTGCTAACCCTAACCTTAACCACACTGCTAACCCTAACCTTAACCACACCGCTAACCCTAAACCTTAACCACACTGCTAACCCTAACCTTAACCACACTGCTAACCTTAACCACACTGCTAACCTTAACCACACTGCTAACCTTAACCACACTGCTAACACTAACCTTAACCACACTACTAACCCTAACCTTAACCACACTGCTAACCCTAACCTTAACCACACTGCTAACCCTAACCTTAACCCTAACCCTTAACCACACTGCTAACCCTAACCTTAACCACACTGCTAACCTTAACCACACTGCTAACCCTAACCTTAACCACACTACTAACCCTAACCTTAACCACACTGCTAACCCTAACCTTAACCACACTACTAACCCTAACCTTAACCACACTACTAACCCTTACCTTAACCACACTACTAACCCTTAACCACACTGCTAACCCTAACCTTAACCACACTGCTAACCCTAACCTTAACCACTCTGCTAACCCTAACCTTAACCACACTACTAACCCTTAACCACACTGCTAACCCTAACCTTAACCACACTGCTAACCCTAACCCTTAACCACACTGCTAACCCTAACCTTAACCACACTACTAACCCTAACCTTAACCACAGTGCTAACCCTAACCTTAACCACACTACTAACCCTTAACCACACTGCTAACCCTAACCTTAACCACACTGCTAACCCTAACCCTAACCACACTGCTAACCCTAACCTTAACCACACTGCTAACCCTAACCTTAACCACACTGCTAACCCTAACCTTAACCACACTACTAACCCTAACCTTAACCACACTACTAACCTTAACCACACTACTAACCCTAACCTTAACCACTCTGCTAACCCTAACCTTAACCACACTACTAACCCTAACCTTAACCACACTACTAACCCTAACCTTAACCACACTACTAACCTTAACCACACTGCTAACCCTAACCTTAACCACACTGCTAACCCTAACCTTAACCACACTACTAACCCTAACCTTAACCACACTACTAACCTTAACCACACTGCTAACCCTAACCTTAACCACACTGCTAACCCTAACCTTAACCACAGTGCTAACCCTAACCTCAACAAAACTGCTAACCCTAACCTTAACCACACTGCTAACCCTAACCTTAACCACACTGCTAACCCTAACCTTAACCACACTGCTAACCCTAACCCTAACCACACTGCTAACCTTAACCCTAACCTTAACCACACTACTAACCCTTATCTTAACCACACTGCTAACCCTAACCTTAACCACACTGCTAACCCTAACCTTAACCACACTGCTAACCCTAACCTTAACCACACTGCTAACCTTAACCACACTGCTAACCCTAACCCTTAACCACACTGCTAACCCTAAACCTTAACCACACTGCTAACCCTAACCACACTGCTAACCGTAACCACACTGCTAACCCTAACCCTTAACCACACTGCTAACCCTAACCTTAACCACACTGCTAACCGTAACCCTTAACCACACTGCTAACCCTAACCTTAACCACACTGCTAACCCTAACCTTAACCTCACTGCTAACCCTTAACCACATTGCTAACCCTAACCCTTAACCACACTGCTAACCCTAACCTTAACCCTAACTCTTAACCACACTGCTAACCCTAACCTTAACCACACTACTAACCCTAACCATACTGCTAACCCTTAACCACACGGCTAACCCTAACCTTAACCACACTGCTAACCTCAACCACACTGCTAACCCTAACCACACTGCTAACCCTAACCCTAACCACACTGCTAACCCTAACCTAACCACACGGTTAACCCTAACCTTAACCACACTGCTAACCCTAACCTTAACCACACTGCTAACCCTAACCTTAACCACACTGCTAACCCTAACCACACTGCTAACCCTAACCTTAACCACACTGCTAACCCTAACCTTAACCACACTGCTAACCCTAACCTTAACCACACTGCTAACCCTAACCTTAACCCTAACCCTAACCCTAACCTTAGCCACACTGCTAACCCTAACCTTAACCACACTGCTAACCCTAACCTTAACCACACTGCTAACCCTAACCTTAACCACACTGCTAACCCTTAACTACACTGCTAACCTTAACCTTAACCACACTGCTAACCCTAACCTTAACCACACTGCTAACCCTAACCACACTGCTAACCCTAACCTTAACCACACTGCTAACCCTAACCTTAACCACACTGCTAACCCTAACCTTAACCCTAACCCCTTAACCCTAACCTTAGCCACACTGCTAACCCTAACCTTAACCACACTGCTAACCCTAACCTTAACCACACTGCTAACCCTAACCTTAACCACACTGCTAACCCTAACCACACTGCTAACCCTTAACCACACAGCTAACCCTAACCTTAACCACACTGCTAACCCTTATCTTAACCACACTGCTAACCCTAACCTTAACCACACTGCTAACCCTAACCTTAACCCTAACCCTAACCCTAACCCTTAACCACACTGCTAACCCTAACCTTAACCACACTGCTAACCCTAACCTTAACCACACTGCTAACCCTAACCACACTGCTAACCCTTAACTACACTGCTAACCCTTAACCTTAACCACACTGCTAACCCTAACCTTAACCACACTGCTAACCCTAACCACACTGCTAACCCTAACCTTAACCACAGTGCTAACCCTTAACCACAGTGCTAACCCCAACCACACTGCTAACCCTAACCTTAACCACACTGCTAACCCTAACCTTAACCACACTGCTAACCCTAACCTTAACCACACTGCTAACCCTAACCTTAACCACACTGCTAACCCTAACCTTAACCACACTGCTAACCTAACCCTAACCTCAACCACACTGCTAACCCTAACCTCAACCACACTGCTAACCTTAACCCTAACCTCAACCACACTGCTAACCCTAACCTCAACCACACTGCTAACCCTAACCTTAACCACACTGCTAACCCTAACCTTAACCACACTGCTAACCCTAACCTTAACCACACTGCTAACCCTAACCTTAACCACACTGCTAACCCTAACCCTTAACCACACTGCTAACCTTAACCCTAACCTTAACCACACTACTAACCCTTATCTTAACCACACTGCTAACCCTAACCTTAACCACACTGCTAACCCTAACCTTAACCACACTGCTAACCCTAACCTTAACCATTAACCCTAACCTTAACCCTAACCCATAACCCTAACCTCAACCACACTGCTAACCCTAACCTTAACCACACTGCTAACCCTAACCTTAACCACACTGCTAACCCTAACCTTAACCCTAACCCTTAACCTTCACCTTAACCACACTGCTAACCCTAACCCTTAACCACACTGCTAACCCTAACCTTAACCCTAACCCTAACCCTAACCCCTTAACCACACTGCTAACCCTAACCCTAACCCTAACCCTTAACCACACTGCTAACCCTAACCTTAACCCTAACCCTTAACCACACTGCTAACCCTAACCTTAACCACACTGCTAACCCTAACCCTTAACCACACTGCTAACCCTAACCCTTAACCACACTGCTAACCCTAACCTTAACCACACTGCTAACCCTAACCCTTAACCACACTGCTAACCCTAACCTTAACCCTAACCCTTAACCACACTGCTAACCCTAACCTTAACCCTAACCTTAACCCTAACCCTTAACCACACTGCTAACCCTAACCTTAACCCTAACCTTAACCCTAACCTTAACCCTAACCCTTAACCACACTGCTAACCCTAACCTTAACCCTAACCTTAACCCTAACCCTTAACCACACTGCTAACCCTAACCTTAATCCTAACCTTAACCCTAACCTTAACCACACTGCTAACCCTAACCTTAACCACACTGCTAACCCTAACCTTAACCACACTGCTAACCCTAAACCTTAACCACACTGCTAACCCTAACCTTAACCACACTGCTAACCCTAACCTTAACCACACTGCTAACCCTAACCACACTGCTAACCCTAACCACACTGCTAACCCTAACCCTTAACCACACTGCTAACCCTAACCTTAACCCTAACCCTTAACCACACTGCTAACCCTAACCTTAACCACACTGCTAACCTTAACCACACTGCTAACCCTAACCTTAACCACACTACTAACCCTAACCTTAACCACACTGCTAATCCTAACCTTAAACACACTGCTAACCTTAACCACACTGCTAACCTTAACCTTAACCACACTGCTAACCCTAACCTTAACCACACTGCTAACCTTAACCACACTGCTAACCCTAACCTTAACCACACTACTAACCCTAACCTTAACCACACTGCTAACCCTAACCTTAACCACACTGCTAACCCTAACCTTAACCCTAACCCTTAACCCTAACCCTTAACCACACTGCTAACCCTAACCTTAACCACACTGCTAACCCTAACCTTAACCACACTGCTAACCCTAACCACACTGCTAACCCTAACTACACTGCTAACCTTAACCTTAACCACACTGCTAACCCTAACCTTAACCACACTGCTAACCCTAACCACACTGCTAACCCTAACCTTAACCACAGTGCTAACCCTAACCACAGTGCTAACCTTAACCACACTGCTAACCCTAACCTTAACCACACTGCTAACCCTAACCTTAACCACACTGCTAACCCTAACCTTAACCACACTGCTAACCCTAACCTTAACCACACTGCTAACCCTAACCTTAACCACACTGCTAACCTTAACCCTAACCTCAACCACACTGCTAACCCTAACCTCAACCACACTGCTAACCTTAACCCTAACCTCAACCACACTGCTAACCCTAACCTCAACCACACTGCTAACCCTAACCTTAACCACACTGCTAACCCTAACCTTAACCACACTGCTAACCCTAACCTTAACCACACTGCTAACCCTAACCTTAACCACACTGCTAACCCTAACCCTTAACCACACTGCTAACCTTAACCCTAACCTTAACCACACTACTAACCCTTATCTTAACCACACTGCTAACCCTAACCTTAACCACACTGCTAACCCTAACCTTAACCACACTGCTAACCCTAACCTAACCATTAACCCTAACCTAACCCTAACCCATAACCCTAACCCTCAACCACACTGCTAACCCTAACCTTAACCACACTGCTAACCCTAACCTTAACCACACTGCTAACCCTAACCTTAACCCTACTGCTAACCTTCACCTTAACCACACTGCTAACCCTAACCCTTAACCACACTGCTAACCCTAACCTTAACCCTAACCCTAACCCTAACCCTTAACCACACTGCTAACCCTAACCCTAACCCTAACCCTTAACCACACTGCTAACCCTAACCTTAACCCTAACCCTTAACCACACTGCTAACCCTAACCTTAACCACACTGCTAACCCTAACCCTTAACCACACTGCTAACCCTAACCCTTAACCACACTGCTAACCCTAACCTTAACCACACTGCTAACCCTAACCCTTAACCACACTGCTAACCCTAACCTTAACCCTAACCCTTAACCACACTGCTAACCCTAACCTTAACCCTAACCTTAACCCTAACCCTTAACCACACTGCTAACCCTAACCTTAACCCTAACCTTAACCCTAACTTAACCCTAACCCTTAACCACACTGCTAACCCTAACCTTAACCCTAACCTAACCCTAACCCTTAACCACACTGCTAACCCTAACCTTAACCTAATCCTAACCCTTAACCCTAACCTTAACCACACTGCTAACCCTAACCTTAACCACACTGCTAACCCTAACCTTAACCACACTGCTAACCCTAAACCTTAACCACACTGCTAACCCTAACCTTAACCACACTGCTAACCCTAACCTTAACCACACTGCTAACCCTAACCACACTGCTAACCCTAACCACACTGCTAACCCTAACCCTTAACCACACTGCTAACCCTAACCTTAACCCTAACCCTTAACCACACTGCTAACCCTAACCTTAACCACACTGCTAACCTTAACCACACTGCTAACCCTAACCTTAACCACACTACTAACCCTAACCTTAACCACACTGCTAATCCCTAACCTTAAACCACACTGCTAACCTTAACCACACTGCTAACCCTAACCTTAACCACACTGCTAACCCTAACCTTAACCACACTGCTAACCTTAACCACACTGCTAACCCTAACCTTAACCACACTACTAACCCTAACCTTAACCACACTGCTAACCCTAACCTTAATCACACTGCTAACCCTAACCACACTGCTAACCCTAACCACTTAACCCTAACCCTTAACCACACTGCTAACCCTAACCTTAACCCTAACCCTTAACCACACTGCTAACCCTAACCTTAACCACACTGCTAACCTTAACCACACTGCTAACCCTAACCTTAACCACACTGCTAACCCTAACCTTAACCACACTGCTAACCCTAACCTTAACCATTAACCCTAACCTTAACCAACCCATAACCCTAACCTCAACCACACTGCTAACCCTAACCTTAACCACACTGCTAACCCTAACCTTAACCACACTGCTAACCCTAACCTTAACCCTAACCCTAACCTTCACCTTAACCACACTGCTAACCCTAACCCTTAACCACACTGCTAACCCTAACCTTAACCCAACCCTAACCCTAACCCTTAACCACACTGCCCTAACCCTAACCCTAACCCTAACCCTTAACCACACTGCTAACCCTAACCTTAACCCTAACCCTTAACCACACTGCTAACCCTAACCTTAACCACACTGCTAACCCTAACCCTTAACCACACTGCTAACCCTAACCCTTAACCACACTGCTAACCCTAACCTTAACCACACTGCTAACCCTAACCCTTAACCACACTGCTAACCCTAACCTTAACCTTAACCCCCTAACCCTTAACCACACTGCTAACCCTAACCTTAACCCTAACCTTAACCCTAACCCTAACCACACTGCTAACCCTAACCTTAACCAACCTGCTAACCCTAACCTTAACCCTAACCCTTAACCACACTGCTAACCCTAACCTTAACCCTAACCTTAACCCTAACCCTTAACCACACTGCTAACCCTAACCTTAATCCTAACCTTAACCCTAACCTTAACCACACTGCTAACCCTAACCTTAACCACACTGCTAACCCTAACCTTAACCACACTGCTAACCCTAAACCTTAACCACACTGCTAACCCTAACCTTAACCACACTGCTAACCCTAACCTTAACCACACTGCTAACCCTAACCACACTGCTAACCCTAACCACACTAAACCCTAACCCTTAACCACACTGCTAACCCTAACCTTAACCACTAACCCTTAACCACACTGCTAACCCTAACCTTAACCACACTGCTAACCTTAACCACACTGCTAACCCTAACCTTAACCACACTGCTAACCCTAACCTTAACCACACTGCTAATCCTAACCTTAAACACACTGCCCTAACCTTAACCACACTGCTAACCCTAACCTTAACCACACTGCTAATCCTAACCTTAACCACACTGCTAACCTTAACCACACTGCTAACCCTAACCTTAACCACACTGCTAACCCTAACCTTAACCCTAACCCTTAACCTTCACCTTAACCACACTGCTAACCCTAACCCTTAACCACACTGCTAACCCTAACCTTAACCAACCCTAACCCTAACCCTTCCACACTGCTAACCCTAACCCTAACCCTAACCCTTAACCACACTGCTAACCCTAACCTTAACCCTAACCCTTAACCACACTGCTAACCCTAACCTTAACCACACTGCTAACCCTAACCCTTAACCACACTAACTAACCCTAACCTTAACCACACTGCTAACCCTAACCTTAACCACACTGCTAACCCTAACCCTTAACCACACTGCTAACCCTAACCTTAACCCTAACCCTAACCACACTGCTAACCCTAACCCTTAACCCTGTTAACCCTAACCCTTAACCACACTGCTAACCCTAACCTTAACCAACCTGCCTAACCCTAACCCTTAACCACACTGCTAACCCTAACCTTAACCCTAACCTAACCCTAACCCTTAACCACACTGCTAACCCTAACCTTAACCTAACCTTAACCCTAACCTTAACCACACTGCTAACCCTAACCTTAACCACACTGCTAACCCTAACCTTAACCACACTGCTAACCCTAAACCTTAACCACACTGCTAACTCTAACCTTAACCACACTGCTAACCCTAACCTTAACCACACTGCTAACCCTAACCACACTGCTAACCCTAACCACACTGCTAACCCTAACCCTTAACCACACTGCTAACCCTAACCTTAACCCTAACCCTAACCTTAACCACACTGCTAACCCTAACCTTAACCACACTGCTAACCTTAACCACACTGCTAACCCTAACCTTAACCACACTACTAACCCTAACCTTAACCACACTGCTAATCCTAACCTTAAACCACACTGCTAACCTTAACCACACTGCTAACCCTAACCTTAACCACACTGCTAACCCTAACCTTAACCACACTGCTAACCCTTAACCACACTGCTAACCCTAACCTTAACCACACTGGTAACCCTAACCTTAACCACACTGCTAACCCTAACCTTAACCACACTGCTAACCCTAACCTTAACCCTAACCCTTAACCCTAACCCTTAACCACACTGCTAACCCTAACCTTAACCACACTGCTAACCCTAACCTTAACCACACTGCTAACCCTAACCACACTGCTAACCCTTAACTACACTGCTAACCTAACCTTAACCACACTGCTAACCCTAACCTTAACCACACTGCTAACCCTAACCACACCACTAACCCTAACCTTAACCACAGTGCTAACCCTAACCACAGTGCTAACCCTTAACCACACTGCTAACCCTAACCTTAACCACACTGCTAACCCTAACCTTAACCACACTGCTAACCCTAACCTTAACCACACTGCTAACCCTAACCTGTTCAACCCTTAACCACACTGCTAACCCTAACCTTAACCACACTGCTAACCTTAACCCTAACCTCAACCACACTGCTAACCCTAACCTCAACCACACTGCTAACCTTAACCCTTCAACCACACTGCTAACCCTAACCTCAACCACACTGCTAACCCTAACCTTAACCACACTGCTAACCCTAACCTTAACCACACTGCTAACCCTAACCTTAACCACACTGCTAACCCTAACCTTAACCACACTGCTAACCCTAACCTTAACCACACTGCTAACTTAACCTTAACCCTAACCTTAACCACACTACTAACCCTAATCTTAACCACACTGCTAACCCTAACCTTAACCACACTGCTAACCCTAACCTTAACCACACTGCTAACCCTAACCTTAACCATTAACCCTAACCTTAACCCTAACCCATAACCCTAACCTCAACCACACTGCTAACCCTAACCTTAACCACACTGCTAACCCTAACCTTAACCACACTGCTAACCCTAACCTTAACCCTAACCCTTAACCCTAACCTTAACCACACTGCTAACCCTAACCCTTAACCACACTGCTAACCCTAACCTTAACCCTAACTGTAACCCTAACCCTTAACCACACTGCTAACCCTAACCCTAACCCTAACCCTATGTAACCACACTGCTAACCCTAACCTAACCTTAACCCTAACCCTTAACCACACTGCTAACCCTAACCTTAACCACACTGCTAACCCTAACCTTAACCACACTGCTAACCCTAACCCTTAACCACACTGCTAACCCTAACCTTAACCACACTGCTAACCCTAACCTTAACCACACTGCTAACCCTAACCTTAACCCTAACCCTTAACCACACTGCTAACCCTAACCTTAACCAACTAACCTTAACCCTAACCCTTAACCACACTCTAACCCTAACCTTAACCCTACCTGTGGCCCTAACCTTAACCCTAACCCTTAACCACACTGCTAACCCTAACCTTAACCAACTGCTAACCCTAACCCAATTGAACCACACTGCTAACCCTAACCTTAACCTAACCTGTTCAATTGACTAACCTGTGGTACCTAACCACACCATTCTGCTGTGCCCTAACCTGTTCAACCACACTGCTGGCCCTGTGGTTAACCACACTGTGACCCTAACCATTCTGCTGTGCCTTAACCACACTGTGCCTGTTCAATTGACCATGTGGCCCTGTGGTACTGCTAACCCTGACCCTTAACCATTCTGCTAACCCTAACCCTGTTCAACCACTATGTGGCTGTGGTAACCACACCATTCTGCTGTGCTAACCTTCAACCACACTGCTAACCTTAACCACACTGCTAACCCTAACCTTAACCACACTACTGGCCCTAACCTAGTAACCACATTCTGCTGTGCTTCTAACCTTAAATTGACTATGTGGCTGTGGTACCTAGTGACCACCATTCTGCTAACTTCGGTGCCTGTTCAATTGACACTGGCTAACCCTAACAACCACACTGCTAACCTTAACCACACTGTTCAACCCTAACCTGTGGTAGGTAGTGACAACCATTCTGCTGTGCTAACCCTGCCTGTTCAATTGACTATGTGGCTGTGGTAACCCAACCATTCACTGTGCTTCCCTAACCACACTGCTAACCCTAACCCTGCTGTGCTTCACCTGTTCAATTGACTATGTGGCTGTGGTAGGTAGTGACAACCATTCTGCTGTGCTTCGGTGCCTGTTCAATTGACTATGTGGCTGTGGTACCTAGTGACCACCATTCTGCTGTGCCTGCCTGTTCAATTGACTACTGGCTGTGGTACCCTAGTGACAACCATTCTGCTGTGCCTGCCTGTTCAATTGACCCTAACCTGGCTGTGGTAACAACCATAACCCTAACCTCAACCACACTGACTAACCTGTGGTAGGTTGAACCACACTGCTAACCTGTTCAATTGACTATGTGGCTGTGGTAACCTAGTGACCTAACCATTCTGCTGTGCACCTGTTCAACCACTATGTGGCCCTGGTAGGTAGTGACACCATTCTGCTGTGCTAACCTGTTCAACCTTGACTATGTGGCTGTGGTAGGTAGTGACAACCATTCTGCTGTGCTAACCCAACTAACCTGTGGTTAACCACACTGCTGTGCCCTCGGTGCCTTTCAACCCTATGTGGCTGTGGTAGGTAGTGACACCATTCTGCTGTGCTAACCCTGTTCAATTGACTATGTGGCTGCTGGTAGTGACAACCATTCTGCTGTGCTTAACCACACAATTGACTATGTGGCTGTGGTAGGTTGACAACCATTCACTGTGCTAACCCTATGTGGCTGTGGTAACCTAGTGACAACCATTCTGCTGTGCTTGCTAACCCCTGTTCAATTGACTATGTGGCTGTGGTAGGTAGTGACAACCATTCTGCTGTGCCCTAACCTTAACCCTGCCTGTTCAACCCTATGTGGCTAACCTGTGGTAACCCCAACCATTCTGCTGTGCTAACCTGTTCAATTGACTATGTGGCTGTGGTAGGTAGTGACAACCATTCTGCTGTGCTTCCCTGTTCAATTGACTATGTGGCTGTAACAACCATTCTGCTGTGCTTAATGCCTGTTCAATTGACTATGTGGCTGTAGGTAGTGACAACCATTCTGCTGTAACCTTAACCACACTGCTGTTCTAACTATGTGGCTTGGTAACACCATTCTGCTGTGCCCCTGTTCAAACTATGTGGCTGTGGTAACCAACCATTCTGCTGTGCTAACCTTCAACCACTATGTGGCTGTAACCCTAACCTGAACCATTCTGCTGTGCTAACCCTGTTCAATTGACTATGTGGCTGTGGTAGGTAGTGACAACCATTCTGCTGTGCTAACCCTGTTCAATTGACTATGTGGCTGTGGTAGGTAGTGACAACCATTCTGCTGTGCTTAACCACACTGCCTGTTCAATTGACTATGTGGCTGTGGTAGGTAGTGACAACACATTCTGCTGTGCTTCCCTGTTCAATTGACTATGTGGCTGTGGTACCTTGACCTTAACCATTCTGCTGTGCTAACCCTAACCTGTTCAACCACATGTGGCTGTGCTAACCCTAACCTGACCACACTACTAACCCTAACCTTTCAACCACTACTGGCTGTGGTAACCCATTCTGCTGTGCTTAATGCCTGTTCAATTGACTAACTAACCACATTCTGCTAACCTGTTCAATTGACTATGTGGCTGTGGTAACCACCATTCTGCTAACCCTGCCTGTTCAACCCTAACCCTTAACCAACACTGCTGTGCCCTAACCTGTTCAATTGACTGCTAACTGTTAACCCATTCTGCTGTGCTAACCCTAACTATGTGGCTGTGGTAACCCTAACCTGACCACATTCTGCTGTGCCTAACCTGTTCAACCACTATGTGGCTGTGGTAGGTAACCACCATTCTGCTGTGCTTCCCTGTTCACTATTGAACCCTAACCATTCACTGTAACCTGTGGTAGGTAACCTGAACACACTGCTGTAACCCTAACCTTCAACCACTATGTGGCTGCTAACCATTCTGCTGTGCTTAACCCTGTTCAATTGACTATGTGGCTGTGGTAACCAACCACTGCTAACCCTAACCACACTGCTGGTAGTGACAACCATCTCTGCTGTGCTTCGGTGCCTGTTCAACCCTAACCCTGTGGTAACCACCATTCTGCTGTGCCTGCCTGTTCAACCACTATGTGGCTGTGGTAGGTAACAACCATTCTGCTGTGCCTGCCTGTTCACCACACTGTGGCCCTAAGGTAGTGACCACATTCTGCTAACCCTGCCTGTTCAACCACTATGTGGCTGTGGTAACCTAGTGACCACCATTCTGCTGTGCCTAACCTTAACTGTTCAATTGACTATGTGGCTGTGGTACACTGCTAACAACCATTCTGCTGTGCCCTGCCTGTTCAATTGACTATGTGGCTGTGGTAGGTAGTGACAACCATTCTGCTGTGCCTGCCTGTTCAATTGACTACTGGCTGTGGTACCCTAACCTTAACCATTCTGCTGTGCCTGCCTGTTCAACCACACTATGTGGCTGTGGTAACCAACATTCTGCTGTGCCTGCCTGTTCAACCACTATGTGGCTGTGGTAGGTAACAACCATTCTGCTGTGCCTAACCCTGTTCAACTGACTAACCCTGGCTGTGGTAACCACCATTCTACTGTGCCTAACCTGTTCAACCACAGTGCTAACCTGTGGTAGGTAGTGACAACCATTCTGCTGTGCTTAACCACCTGTTCAACCCTAACAACCAGACTGTGACCCTAACCATTCCACAGTGCTAACCCCTGTTAACCACACTACTAACCCTGGCTGTAACCACACTAGTGACAACCATTCTGCTGTGCTAACCCTGTTCAATTGACTATGTGGCTGTGGTAGGTACCCAACCATTCTGCTGTGCCTGCCTGTTCAATTGACTATGTGGCTGTGGTAGGTAGTGACAACCATTCTGCTGTGCCTGCCTGTTCAACCACTATGTGGCTGTGGTAGGTAACAACCATTCTGCTGTGCCTGCCTGTTCAATTGACTATGTGGCTGTGGTAAGTGACAACCATTCTGCTGTGCTTCGGTGCCTGTTCAATTGACTATGTGGCTGTGGTAGGTAGTGACAACCATTCTGCTGTGCTTCGGTGCCTGTTCAATTGACTATGTGGCTGTAACCACATTCTGCTGTGCCTGCCTGTTCAATTGACTATGTGGCTGTGGTAGGTAGTGACCTTAACCATTCTGCTGTGCCTAACCCTTCAACCACACTGCTGTGCTTCTGCGGTGCCTGTTCATGTGGCTGTGGTAGGTAGTGACAACCATTCTGCTGTGCTTCGGTGCCTGTTCAACTATGTGGCTGTGGTAGGTAGTGAACCATTCTGTGCTAACCCTGCCTGTTCAATTGACTAACCCTGTGGCTGTGGTAGGTAGTGACCCTAACCATTCTGCTGTGCTTCGCTAACCTGTTCAATTGACTATGTGGCTGTGGTACTGAACCATTCTGCTGTGCTTCGGTGCCTGTTCAATTGACTAACCCTAACCATTCTGCTGTGCTAACCCTGCCTGTTCAATTGACTAACCACTGTGGTAACCCTAACCCTTAACCATTCTGCTGTGCCTTCCCTGCCTGTTCAATTGACTATGTGGCTGTGGTAGGTAACCCTGACAACCATTCTGCTGTGCCTAACCTGTTCAATTGACTATGTGGCTGTGGTGGGTAACCCTGACAACCATTCTGCTGTGCCGGTGCCTGTTCAATTGACTATGTGGCTGTGGTAGGTAGTGACAACCATTCTGCTGTGCTTCGGTGCCTGTTCAATTGACTATGTGGCTGTGGTAACCCTAACCCTTAACCATTCTGCTGTGCCTAACCTGTAACATATGTGGCTAACCCTTAACCACACTGCTAACCCTAACCCTTAACCCTAACCTTAACTGTGGTAGGTACCCTTAACCATTCTGCTGTGCTTCGGTGCCTAACCTTCAACCCTAACCTGTGGTAGGTAGTGACACCATTCTGCTGTGCTTAACCCTGTTCAATTGACTAACCCTGTGGTAACCCTAGTGAACCATTCTGCTAACCCTGCCTTTCAATTGACTATGTGGCTGTGGTAGGTAGTGACCAACTGCATTCTGCTGTTAACCCTGTTCAATTGACTAACCCTAACCTGTAAGGTAGTGACAACCATTCTGCTGTGCTTCGGTGCCTGTTCAATTGACCCTGTGGTAACCAACCATTCTGCTGTGCTTCGGTGCCTGTTCAATTGACTATGTGGCTGTGGTAACCCATTCTGCTGTAACCCTAACCTGTTCAATTGACTATGTGGCTAACCTGACAACCACACTGCTGTGCTTCGGTGCCTGTTAACCTAACCATTGCTGCCCTAACCTTAACCACACTGCTAACCCTAAACTGTTCAATTGACTATGTGGCTGTGGTAACCTGAACCATTCACTGCTAACCCTGCCTGTAACCACACTGCTAACCCTAACCACACTGCTAACCCTAACCCTGTGGTAGGTACTGACAACCATTCTGCTGTGCTTCGGTGCCTGTTCCACACTGACTATGTGGCTGTGGTTCTGCTGGTAACCACACTTCTGCTGTGCTTAACCACACTGTTCAATTGACTATGTGGCTGTGGTAACCTAGTGACAACCATTCTGCTGTGCTGCCTGTTCAATTGACTATGTGGCTGTGGTAGGTAACCACCATTCTGCTGTGCCTAACCTGTTCAATTGACTAACCCTGTTAACCCTAACCCTTCCACACTGCTAACCCTGCCTGTTCACCACTACTGCTAACCTAGTGACCACACTGCTAACCCTAACCTGTTCCACACTACTAACCCTAACCTAGTGACCACACTGCTAACCCTAACCTGTTCCAACTGACTAACCCTAACCTAGTAACCACACTACTAACCCTTACCTGTTCAACCACTATGTACTGTGGTAGGTAACCACACTGCTGTGCCCTAACCTGTTCCACACTGACTAACCCTAACCTTAACCACTCTGCTAACCCTAACCTTAACCACACTGGCTAACCCTAGGTAACCACATTCTGCTGTGCCTAACCTGTTCAATTGACTATGTGGCTGTGGTAGGTAACCCTTAACCATTCTGCTGTGCTTCGGTGCCTGTTCAATTGACTATGTGGCTGTGGTAGGTAGTGACAACCATTCTGCTGTGCTAACCCTGCCTGTTCAATTGACTAACCCTGTGGTAACCACCATTCTGCTAACCCTGCCTGTTCAACCACATGTGGCTGTGGTAGGTAACCCTTAACCATTCTGCTGTGCTTCCCTAACCAATTAACCACACTGCTAACCCTAACCATTAACCACACTGACTAACCCTGTGGTAGGTAACCACCATTCTGCTGTGCCTGCCTGTTCAATTGACTAACCCTGTGGTACCTAGTGACAACCATTCTGCTGTGCTTAACCTGTTCAATTGACTAACCCTGTGGTACCTAGTGAACCATTCTGCTGTGCCTGCCTGTTCAATTGACTATGTGGCTGTAACCTAGTGACAACCATTCTGCTGTGCCCTGCCTGTTCAATTGACTACTGTGGTAGGTTAACCACACTGCTAACCCTAACCTTAACCACACTGCTAACCCTGCCTTAACCACACTACTAACCCTAACCTAGGTAACCACCATTCTGCTAACCTTAACCTGTTCAATTGACTAACCCTAACCTAGGTAACCAACCATTCTGCTGTGCCTAACCTGTTCAACCACAGTGCTGTGGTAACCTTAACCATAATCTGCTGTGCACGTTTCATTTTCCTACATTTTTGGATATTGTCAATTGACTATGTGGCTGTGGTAGGTAGTGACAACCATTCTGCTGTGCTTCGGTGCCTGTTCAATTGACTATGTGGCTGTGGTAGGTAGTGACAACCATTCTGCTGTGCTTCGGTGCCTGTTCAATTGACTATGTGGCTGTGGTAGGTAGTGACAACCATTCTGCTGTGCTTCGGTGCCTGTTCAATTGACTATGTGGCTGTGGTAGGTAGTGACAACCATTCTGCTGTGCTTCGGTGCCTGTTCAATTGACTATGTGGCTGTGGTAGGTAGTGACAACCATTCTGCTGTGCTTCGGTGCCTGTTCAATTGACTATGTCAATTGACTATGTGGCTGTGGTAGGTAGTGACAACCATTCTGCTGTGCTTCGGTGCCTGTTCAATTGACTATGTGGCTGTGGTAGGTAGTGACAACCATTCTGCTGTGCTTCGGTGCCTGTTCAATTGACTATGTGGCTGTGGTAGGTAGTGACAACCATTCTGCTGTGCTTCGGTGCCTGTTCAATTGACTATGTGGCTGTGGTAGGTAGTGACAACCATTCTGCTGTGCTTCGTGCCTGTTCAATTGACTATGTGGCTGTGGTAGGTAGTGACAACCATTCTGCTGTGCTTCGGTGCCTGTTCAATTGACTATGTGGCTGTGGTAGGTAGTGACAACCATTCTGCTGTGCTTCGGTGCCTGTTCAATTGACTATGTGGCTGTGGTAGGTAGTGACAACCATTCTGCTGTGCTTCGGTGCCTGTTCAATTGACTATGTGGCTGTGGTAGGTAGTGACAACCATTCTGCTGTGCTTCGGTGCCTGTTCAATTGACTATGTGGCTGTGGTAGGTAGTGACAACCATTCTGCTGTGCTTCGGTGCCTGTTCAATTGACTATGTGGCTGTGGTAGGTAGTGACAACCATTCTGCTGTGCTTCGGTGCCTGTTCAATTGACTATGTGGCTGTGGTAGGTAGTGACAACCATTCTGCTGTGCTTCGGGGCCTGTTCAATTGACTATGTGGCTGTGGTAGGTAGTGACAACCATTCTGCTGTGCTTCGGTGCCTGTTCAATTGACTATGTGGCTGTGGTAGGTAGTGACAACCATTCTGCTGTGCTTCGGTGCCTGTTCAATTGACTATGTGGCTGTGGTAGGTAGTGACAACCATTCTGCTGTGCTTCGGGGCCTGTTTAATTGACTATGTGGCTGTGGTAGGTAGTGACAACCATTCTGCTGTGCTTCGGTGCCTGTTCAATTGACTATGTGGCTGTGGTAGGTAGTGACAACCATTCTGCTGTGCTTCGGTGCCTGTTCAATTGACTATGTGGCTGTGGTAGGTAGTGACAACCATTCTGCTGTGCTTCGGTGCCTGTTCAATTGACTATGTGGCTGTTGTGGGTAGTGACAACCATTCTGCTGTGCTTCGGTGCCTGTTCAATTGACTATGTGGCTGTGGTGGGTAGTGACAACCATTCTGCTGTTCTTCGGTGCCTGTTCAATTGACTATGTGGCTGTGGTAGGTAGTGACAACCATTCTGCTGTGCTTCGGTGCCTGTTCAATTGACTATGTGGCTGTGGTAGGTAGTGACAACCATTCTGCTGTGCTTCGGTGCCTGTTCAATTGACTATGTGGCTGTGGTAGGTAATGACAACCATTCTGCTGTGCTTCGGTGCCTGTTCAATTGACTATGTGGCTGTGGTAGGTAGTGACAACCATTCTGCTGTGCTTCGGTGCCTGTTTATGGTACGATCTAAATAAGGCGTGTCCCTGTCAAAATGTAATGCGATTTCAAGCTTTAGCCTCTAGATGGCTGTAAATGTACAGTTATTAAACCAGAGATTACTGGTAGGCCAGTTATATAAAACAAGTGTTGGGTGGAGCTGTAGGTAATAAGAAAGAGACGCGGTGGAATATTAAACCTGTGACCCGCTAGCTGCCATCTAATACACGGACCACTGACAGGGCCTTGCAGAAAATGAACCCTAATCTCGGCAACATTGTCTTTTGACGCCCTTTGTCTTGAGACATATATGAATGTAAATCACATGGTTAAGAAGAACTCGGTCATAGTGTTGGATATCGACAACAAAAAACTGTTGTGATCCATTCCATCAACTTCCTGTTTCGTGTTCCTGTTTCGTGTTACGAAATAAGCAGTGAAGAAAGGGTGTGATGTTGAGTTTGGATCCTCACAGACTTGATTGGAAACGAACCAAGTTGGAACATTATGGCGAGCGTCACTGAGGGTTCATCTATGGATCTAGATCCTACAAATGCGTATGAAAATGTGACAGTCAACCAGCAGGACAACAGAGACAGCTCAGGATTAGCTCAGCACTCAAGCAGAAGAGTCTACAGATTAATTGCTGTGGGTTTTGGGTCGCTGTGTGTCCTACAAGTCCTTCTTAACGTCTCCCTGCGTTTAGTCGACAACCTGAGCGGAGCGAGAGACCAGTTGGCCTGTGAGAAAGACGTCCGCAAGATATGTCCCCAAGACTGGATAATACAGTCCGGCTGCAGTTGTTACTTCATCTCCCTTGACACTAAAAACTGGACTGAGAGTAGACAGGACTGTCTGGACAGAGGAGCAGAACTAGTGATCATAAACAGCAGAGTGGAACAAGTTTTCATCAAAACATTGGGCCACAGTACCTGGATCGGTCTGACTGACAGGGAAGTTGAGGGAACCTGGAGATGGGTGGACGGGACACCACTGACCACAAGTTATTGGACTACAACCAGCGAACCGAATGGAGGAACTGAAGAGAACTGTGCTGAGATTATCGGCATTCACAATGACCCGGTATTGGCCTGGAATGATCTACCATGTTACTATGAACAACGTTGGATCTGTGAGAGGTCGTTGGATCTGTGAGAGGTTGTTGGATCTGTGATAGGTCGTTGGTTCTGTGAGAGGTCGTTGGTTCTGTGAGAGGTCGTTGGTTCTGTGAGAGGTTGTTGGATCTGTGATAGGTCGTTGGATCTGTGAGAGGTCGTTGGATCTGTGAGAGTTTGTTGGATCTGTGAGAGGTTGTTGGATCTGTGATAGGTCGTTGGTTCTGTGATAGGTCGTTGGATCTGTGATAGGCCGTTGGTTCTGTGAGAGGTCGTTGGTTCTGTGAGAGGTCGTTGGTTCTATGAGATTCAGCCCTAACATGTCCCTAACACCTACAATAGTATCCACGTCCATTCCAGAACCCACCAAAAAACATTATTTTAAGCAAGTAAGGCAAGTCACAATTTAATTTATAAACGTAACGGTTTTTCTCTCTCTTTTGACTCCTTTCTCACAGGTTCTGGCATTGTCCCCCCCCATGCTCATGTAACACATGTTGTATAATGACCCAGAGTCTGAATAGTTCCATGAAAATCCTAATCAATCCTATATGTTAAAGCACTTCCAAGACCTTTATATGGTCACTGATAGTGTTTTATAATGGTCTCCCAACATTATATTGTGATATGTATGCATTTCAGTCATTTATGAACTTATCTGTGTATTTGTGAACACTGTACTGTACATTTTACTCAGGGGCACAACTTTCACTGGGAACAGGGGGGGACATGTCCCCCCACCCAGTTTTAATCATTGGAATGTGATATAAAACGAGGCAACGGTGTGCTTTAGGACCATGCAGACGCCTCCGAGCGGTCTGGTAGGCTGTTTGGAGTGTTGATCCAACTGAATAAAACAATTTAAAACATTTTTTTATTATTTTTTTTTAGTTATGCCCCTCCCACTTCTAAAACCAAAGTTGCGCCCCTGATTTTACTACATGTCAGTCATTGGGCTAGCATGGCTATTCATGCCCCCTTTTCGTTGTTCATTTGTACTTTACATAGGATGTGGTGCATTAGGGCAGCACAACATTTGTTTTTGGAAGTTGTTATTGTAATTATCAGCTATGTCATGTGTTTTTGTAAAGATATTTTGACAATATTTTACTGTTCTTAAGAGCACATCATGTACTGTAATGTACTTAACACCTGGCTGTAATTAAGAACCTTGACTGGCTGAGGCCTACAGGTTACTGGATATTTACATTTAAAACTGTACATTATTGTTATTGGCCCCTGTCTACATTCACCTCTTTGGCTCGTTTACATTCACTAGTGAATGACTCCCCTCTGGTGATGTTTGGGATGTGTAGTTCTGGAGTGTAGAGAACAAGTTGTACTGATGTGGATTAGAACAAACGACCCAACCATCTAGATACAGTGTTGGATGAGAACAAACGACCCAACCATCTAGATACAGTGTTGGATTAGAACAAACAACCCAACCATCTAGATACAGTGTTTGATTAGAACAAACAACCCAACCATCTAGATACAGTGTTGGATTAGAACAAACGACCCAACCATCTCGATACAATGGTGGATGAGAACAAACAACCCAACCATCTAGATACAGTGTTTGATTAGAACAAACAACCCAACCATCTAGATACAGTGTTGGATTAGAACAAACAACCCAACCATCTAGATACAGTGGTGGATGAGAACAAACAACCTCACCATCTAAATACAGTGTTGGATGAGAACAAACAACCCAACCATCTAGAACAAAGAACAAACAACCTCACCATCTAAATACAGTGTTGGACAAACAACACCATCTAGATACAGTGTTGGATGAGAACTCTAGATACAGTGTTGGATGAGAACAAACAACCCAACCATCTAGATACAGTGTTGGATGAGAACAAACAACCTCACCATCTAGATACAATGTTGGATGAGAACAAACAACCTCACCATCTAGATACAGTGTTGGATGAGAACAACAACCCAACCATCTAGATACAGTGTTGGATGAGAACAAACAACCCAACCATCTAGATACAGTGTTGGATGAGAACAAACAACCTCACCATCTAAATACAGTGTTGGATGAGAACAAACAACCCAACCATCTAGATACAGTGTTGGATGAGAACAAACAACCTCACCATCTAGATACAGTGTTGGATTAGAACAAACAACCCAACCATCTAGATACAGTGTTGGATGAGAACAAACAACCCAACCATCTAGATACAGTGTTGGATGAGAACAAACAACCTCACCATCTAGATACAGTGTTGGATGAGAACAAACAACCTCACCATCTAGATACAATGGCGACAACATATTATATTATTATTATTGTATTATTACATTTGTGTATGTTTTGTTATCAACGTATCACTTTCCAGGTTAAATGTCTCTTTGGACAAAGTGAAGTGTGTGGCTTTCACGTTTTCCAACTTTTACTTGCTTGCACCTTGAATAAAAAAAAAAACATGCAAAATGAACGTGGTTGAAAACACTCTTTTTTTCACTCCATGTTTCAAATGAAAGTATGTGAAGTGGGTGGATTTCCAGACTAAATGAAACATGACATCTTTTCTTCGACTGCCGTGTGTTCCAGACTTTACACCCACGTCCAATGAACTCTCTAACTTACCATCCATCAATTCCCTCCGTCACCTGGGCTCGTTGATATTAGATCCATAAAGCATATTCTGACTGTTTCACGTAAATCTTTTTTTTTAAACTCAAAACGGCCTCCCGAGTGTCGCAGCGGTCTAAGTCACTGCATCGCAGCGCTTGAGGGGTCCACTACAAACCTGGGTTCAATCCCAGGCTGTGTCACAAGCGGTTAGGGGAGGCTGGGATTTCCTTGTTCCATCGCCGCTCTAGTGACTCCTTGTGGCGGGCCAGGCGTCTGTACGCTGATTCAGGTCACCATGGTGTTACTTTGGTGTTTTCCTTCATTCCTACTTTAGTAAGTAATGCATCTTTTTAATGAAATATCTAAGAAACTAAACTGGTAGACATATTTTTAGCTGTCCAAGCTTCTTTCACTTGATGTTTTGAATCATATTTAATAATTTCTGACAAAGTATTTAAGTATTAGACCTCTCACTAAAAGCTTCAATCATACAAAAGTTATATTTAAATCCAAACTGGTTCTGTTGCAGAATAGTAAGAATGTCTCACCCCGTGTTCAAGAATGGCCTTTTCCCCCTTTTACTCAGATTACAACCTCTCACTTTCAGTTATTTGAAAATGAAATCATCTCCATAATATCGTTATTTTTTAAAACAAGCCATAGAAAGTTGGTTGCAATTTCAGGTTAATCCACCAGGAAAGACAGAACAAATGTTACCACAAATATTATGGTTAAACTCAAATATACTAATTGATAAAAAAAATATATATATTTTGTTTGTAAAAGGTATAATCTTTGTAAATGATATTATAAATAGGAGTGGTGGAGTTGTAACACACGCAGCTAACAAGAATATGTGGACATGTCTGTTCTACTCAAAATTACAACCAACTAATTGCAGCACTACCGTAACAATAGAAGAACCAAGTGGAAGTGGGAGAAGGAACTCGTCTGTCGGCATTAAAGACCAAAATTGGCTAAAGAAAATTGTGATGAATAAAAAAGTTGAATTGAAGGACCAAAAAATATACGTCTCTGCAATATAGATGGATTAAAATACAGGGCCTTCAGAAAGTATTCAGACCCCTTGACTTTTTACACATTTTGTTACGTTACAGCCTTCTTCTACAATGTTTTATTTTTTAAATCCCTCATCAATTTAATCCCCCATAAAGACAAAGCAAAAACAGATTTTAGAAAGGTTTGCAAATTTAAAAAAATAAAAATGAAATATGACATTTACATAAGTATTCAGACCCTTTACTCAGTACTTTGTTGAAGCACCTTTGGCAGCGATTACAGCCTCGAGTCTTCTTGGGTATGACGCTACAAGCTTGGCACATCTGTATTTTGGAGAGTTTCTCCCATTCTTCTCTGCAGATCCTCTCAAGCTCTGTCAGGTTGGATGGGGAGCGTCGCTGCACAGTTATTTTCTGGTCTCTCCAAAAATGTTAGAATGGGTTCAAGTCCGGACTCTGGCTGGGCCACTCAAGAACATTCAGAGACCACTCCTGCGTTGTCTTGGCTGTGTGCTTGGGTCGTTGTCCTGTTGTAAGGTGAACCCCTGGAGCAGGTTTTCCTCAAGGATCTCTCTGTACTTTGCTCTTTTCATCTTTCTTGACTAGTCTCGCAGTCCCTGTCGCTGAAAAATATCCCGACAGCATGATGCTGCCACCACCCTGCTTCACCGTAAGAGATGCTGCCACCACCCTGCTTCACCGTAAGAGATGCTGCCACCACCCTGCTTCACCGTAAGGGTGGTGCCACCACCCTGCTTCACCGTAGGGATGGTGCCACCACCCTGCTTCACCATAGGGATGGTGCCACCACCCTCCTTCACCGTAAGGGTGGTGCCAGGTTTCCTCCAGACATGACACTTGGCATGCAGGCCAAAGTTTTCAATCTTGGTTTCATCAGACCAGAGAATTTTGTTTCTCATGGTCTGAGAGTCCTTTAGATGCCTTTTGGCAAATTCAAAGTGGGCTGTCATGTGCTTTTTACTGAGGAATGGCTTCTGGGAAAATGTTTTATTTAATCCATTTTAGAATGGATTAGGCTGTAATGTAACAAAATGTGGAAAAAGGGGAGCTGAAGGATGGGACTGGGTGGTGATCAGAGATAGATGGGAGGGGTTGAGGGTAGCTGAAGGACTGGATGGTGATCAGAGATAGATGGGAGGGGTTGAGGGTAGCTGAAGGATTGCACTGAATGGTGATCAGAGATAGATGGGAGGGGTTGAGGGTAGCTGAAGGACTGGATGGTGATCAGAGATAGATGGGAGGGGTTGAGGGTAGCTGAAGGATGAGACTGGGTGGTGATCAGAGATAGATGGGATAGGTTGAGGGTAGCTGAAGGATGGGACTGGGTGGTGATCAGAGATAGATGGGATAGGTTGAGGGTAGCTGAAGGATGGGACTGGATGGTGTTCAGAGATAGATGGGAGGGGTTGAGGGTAGCTGAAGGATGGGACTGGATGGTGTTCAGAGATAGATGGGAGGGGTTTAGGGTAGCTGAAGAATGGGACTGGGTGGTGTTCAGAGATAGATGGGAGGGGTTGAGGGTAGCTGAAGAATCGGACTGGGTGGTGTTCAGAGATAGATGGGAGGGGTTGAGGGGAGCTGAAGAATCTGACTGGGTGGTGATCAGAGATAGATGGGAGGGGTTGAGGGTAGCTGAAGGATGGGACTGGATGGTGATCAGAGATAGATGGGAGGGGTTGAGGGGAGCTGAAGGACTGGATGGTGTTCAGAGATAGATGGGAGGGGTTGAGGGTAGCTGAAGGACTGGATGGTGATCAGAGATAGATGGGAGGGGTTGAGGGGAGCTGAAGGATGGGACTGGGTGGTGATCAGAGATAGATGGGAGGGGTTGAGGGGAGCTGAAGGACTGGATGGTGATCAGAGATAGATGGGAGGGGTTGAGGGAGCTGAAGGATGGGACTGGGTGGTGATCTGAGATAGATGGGAGGGGTTGAGGGTAGCTGAAGGATGGGACTGGATGGTGTTCAGAGATAGATGGGATAGGTTGAGGGAGCTGAAGGATGGGACTGGATGGTGATCAGAGATAGATGGGAGGGGTTGAGGGTAGCTGAAGGATGGGACTGGATGGTGTTCAGAGATAGATGGGATAGGTTGAGGGTAGCTGAAGGATGGGACTGGGTGGTGATCAGAGATAGATGGGAGGGGTTTAGGGTAGCTGAAGAATGGGACTGGGTGGTGTTCAGAGATAGATGGGATAGGTTGAGGGGAGCTGAAGGACTGGATGGTGATCAGAGATAGATGGGAGGGGTTGAGGGAGCTGAAGGACTGGATGGTGTTCAGAGATAGATGGGAGGGGTTGAGGGGAGCTGAAGGACTGGATGGTGATCAGAGATAGATGGGAGGGGTTGAGGGGAGCTGAAGAATCGGACTAAAAACAAACAAAAGATAACTAATGTAAAATATACTGTGTCCGTAAAATGTTTAGTATGTATTATTTATGAGCTGGAAGTAGAAGCCTAAGAGTTGTCCCAATTAAGGGATTGTATCTGCCCCATGCATAGTGCAAACTGTAAAGTTGACTGGAGTAGGAATAATGGTGTGAGGCTGTTTTTCATGGTTCGGGCCCCTTAGTTCCAGTGAAGGGAAATCTTAACTCTACAGCATACAATGACATTCTAGATGATTCTGTGCTTCCAACTGGGTGGCAACTTTGTGGCCCTTTCCTGTTTCAGCATGACAAAGCCTCTGTGCACAAAGCGAGGTCCATACAGAAATGGTTTGTTGAGTTCAGTGTGGAAGAACTTGACTGGCCTGCACAGAGCCCTGACCTCAACCCCATCGAACACCTTTGGGATGAATTGGAATACCGACTGTGAGCCAGGCCTAATCGCCCAACATCAGTGTTCCCGACCTCACTAATGCTCTTGTGGCTGAATGGAAGCAAGTCCCCACAGCAATGTTCCAACATCTAGTGGAAAGCCTTCCCAGAAGAGTGGAGGCTGTTATAGCAGCAATGTTCCAACATCTAGTGGAAAGCCTTCCCAGAAGAGTGGAGGCTGTTATAGCAGCAATGTTCCAACATCTAGTGTAAAGCCTTCCCAGAAGAGTGGAGGCTGTTATAGAAGCAAAGGGGGGACCAACTAATGCCCATGATTTTGGAATTAGATGTTGGACAGGATACTTTTGGTCATGTAGTGTATGTCTTGAGCTTTATGAGGTCACAAGTAAAACACTATTCCATTGAGTCACATTAGATTACAGAGAGAGAAAGAGAGACACAGAGAGAGAGAGAGAGAGAGAGAGAGAGAGAGGGGTGGAGAGAGAGGAACTCCTGACTTATTAAAAAGAGGGAACACAGAGAGACAGAGCAAAGAGAGATATCAATGAGAGACAGAGGTAGAAAGGTAGAGAGTGAGGGAGAGAGATAGGGGGAGAGAGAGAAAGGGAGAGAGGGGGAAGAGAGACAAAGGAAAAGAGTGAGGGAGAGAGAAAGGGGGAGAGAGAAAAGGAGGGGGAGAGAAAGGAGAAAGGGAGAGAGGGGGAAGAAGAGAAAGAAAGGGAGAGAGGAAAGGGGAGAATTGGAGAGAGGGGGAGAGAGAGAAAGGAAAGAGTGAGGGAGAGAGAAAGGGGAGAGAGAAAAGGAGGGGGAGAGAGAGAAAGGGAGAGAGGGGGAAGAGAGAGAAAGGGAGAGTGAGAAAGGGAGAGGGGGAGAGAGAATGGGAGAGAGGGGGAAGAGAGAGAAAGGGAGAAGGGGGAGAAAGGGAGAGGGTGGAGAGAGAAATGAGAGAGGGGGAAAGAGAGAGAAAGGGGGAGAGGGGGAGAGAAAGAGAAAGGGAGAGAGGAGGGACGGGAGAGAGGGGGGAGAGAGAGAGAAAGGGAGAGAGAGAGAAAGGGAGAGAGGAGGGACGGGAGAGGGGGAGAGAGGAGAGAAATCATCTAGGGTTTAGGGGTATAGTACTATCATCCAGGGTTCATTGGTAGGGTACCATCATCCAGGGTTCATGGGTAGGGTACCATCATCTAGGGTTCATGGGTAGGGTACCATCATCTAGGGTTCATGGGTAGGGTACCATCATCTAGGGTTCATGGGTAGGGTACCATCATCCAGGGTTCAGGGGTAGGGTACCATCATCTAGGGTTCATGGGTTAGGGTACCATCATCTAGGGTTCATGGGTAGGGTACCATCATCTAGGGTTCATGGGTAGGGTACCATCATCTAGGGTTCATGGGTAGGGTACCATCATCTAGGGTTCATGGGTAGGGTACCATCATCCAGGGTTCAGGGGTAGGGTACCATCATCTAGGGTTCAGGGGTAGGGTACCATCATCCAGGGTTCAGGGGTAGGGTACCATCATCTAGGGTTCATGGGTAGGGTACCATCATCCAGGGTTCATGGGTAGGGTACCATCATCATCCAGGGTTCATGGGTAGGGTACCATCATCCAGGGTTCATGGGTAGGGTACCATCATCCAGGGGTAGGGTACCATCATCCAGGGTTCATGGGTAGGGTACCATCATCCAGGGGTAGGGTACCATCATCCAGGGTTCATGGGTAGGGTACCATCATCCAGGGTTCAGGGGTAGGGTACCATCATCCAGGGGTAGGGTACCATCATCCAGGGTTCATGGGTAGGGTACCATCATCCAGGGTTCATGGGTAGGGTACCATCATCCAGGGTTCAGGGGTAGGGTACCATCATCCAGGGTTCAGGGGTAGGGTACCATCATCCAGGGTCATGGGTAGGGTACCATCATCTAGGGTTCAGGGGTAGGGTACCATCATCCAGGGTTCATGGGTAGGGTACCATCATCTAGGGTTCAGGGGTAGGGTACCATCATCCAGGGTTCATGGGTAGGGTACCATCATCCAGGGTTCAGGGGTAGGGTACCATCATCTCAAATCTCTGAAACTGGAAACACTTATCTCCCTCACTAGCTTTAAGCAACAACTGTCAGAGCAGCTCACAGATTACTGCACCTGTACATAGCCCACCTATAATTTAGCCCAAACAACTACCTCTTTCCCAACTGTATTTAATTTATTTATTTATTTTGCTCCTTTGCACCCCATTATTTTTATTTCTACTTTGCACATTCTTCCATTGCAAAACTACCATTCCAGTGTTTTACTTACTATATTGTATTTACTTTGCCACCATGGCCTTTTTTGCCTTTACCTCCCTTCTCACCTAATTTGCTCACATCGTATATAGACTTGTTTATACTGTATTATTGACTGTATGTTTGTTTTACTCCATGTGTAACTCTGTGTCGTTGTATGTGTCGAACTGCTTTACTTTATCTTGGCCAGGTCGCAATTGTAAATGAGAACTTGTTCTCAACTTGCCTACCTGGTTAAATAAAGGTAAATAAATAAATAAATCTAGGGTTCATGGGTAGGGTAATCATCCAGGGTTCAGGGGTAGTGTACCATCATCTAGGGTTCATGGGTAGGGTACCATCATCTAGGGTTCATGGGTAGGGTACCATCATCTAGGGTTCATGGGTTAGGTACCATCATCCAGGGTTGAGGGTAGGGTACCATCATCCAGGGTTCATGGGTAGGGTACCATCATCTAGGGTTCATGGGTAGGGTACCATCATCCAGGGTTCAGGGGTAGGGTACCATCATCCAGGGTTCAGGGGTAGGGTACCATCATCTAGGGTTCAGGGGTAGGGTACCATCATCCAGGGTTCAGGGGTAGGGTACCATCATCCAGGGTTCAGGGGTAGGGTACCATCATCCAGGGTTCAGGGGTAGGGTACCATCATCCAGTTGTTGTGGTTTAACCTTGCTCAAGAGCAGAACAGCAGATTTCACCACCTAGTCAGTTCAGGGATTTCAACCATTGACTTTCCGGTTACTTGCCCAACGCTCTTAACTGCTAGACTACCAGCCTCCCAATATACAGTTTATCCAAGTATACGAACGGAGTCATTGTCATTTCAAGAGTAGTATATCTATTCAAAACAACCTGAGGGCGCAATCCTCTCCGTTTTATAGTGAGCAGGGTGTTTAGGAATGTGAAGCTAGCAGTGAAGATTTAGTAACCTGATCAAAGAAATATGGACTGACTGAACACTGGAGGTCAGGGGTTATATCTCATCAATAAACCTTCCTCTACTGCTGCTGCCTGTTACCTTCTAATGTGTGATCATGGAAGCATCCCAAATGGCACCCTATTCCCTATATAGTACACTACTTTAGAATGGCACCCTATTCCCTATATAGTACACTACCCTAGAATGGCACCCTATTCCCTATATAGTACACTACCCTAGAATGGCACCCTATTCCCTATATAGTACACTACTTTAGAATGGCACCCTATTCCCTATATAGTACACTACTTTAGAATGGCACCCTATTCCCTATATAGTACACTACCCTAGAATGGCACCCTATTCCCTATATAGTACACTACTTTAGAATGTCACCCTATTCCCTATATAGTACACTACCCTAGAATGGCACCCTATTCCCTATATAGTACACTACTTTAGAATGGCACCCTATTCCCTATATAGTACACTACTTTTAACCAGAACCATATGAGCCTTGGTCAAAAGTAGAGCACTGTATATATCAGGTGTCATTTGGGACTCACGCCGAGAATGACTCCCAGTACACCGAGTATATCCAGTATACAGTATTTCCTGCGGTTCAGCTGATGAACGTGTGAATGGTTACATCTCCCCCCCCCCTCAGCTTTAAAGTCAGGATTGTGACGTTCCTACAACCTAGACACGAGAGTCACAGACAGCAGAAATCCTATCTGTTTAAAGCCAGTGAATAGATTCACCGCTCTTTGCTTTAGTTCAGGAAACGGTGACAAGAAAATCTGTTGTAAAAAAAGCGAAATGGACATATTAAATACTGTATATTTAGATAAACAACATTTATTTACACACAGTGAGAAATAACAACGAGGATTTACTTTAAATGTGTATGCAAAAAACAATATGCTAATATGATAAAATGTACATTATCATACAACTCATTGTATATACTGTATCTAAATAATATGTTAACCATAACAATGATTAGGTGTTTTTGGATCTGAGCAGGCTGTATTTAGGAAGAAGTAGCCGAGGTTGGATTGCTTTTTACATCATGGAGATTATTGCATTTAAAACAAACATAACGAAAACAAAATACAGAAACACTCCACAATACCAATGGAAGAATCACAGGTCTAGACTATTGTACCACTAAACCACAACAACCAAAGAGATGGAGGGAAAGAAAGAAAAAGAAAGAAAGAAAGAAAGAAAGAAAGAAAGAAAGAAAGAAAGAAAGAGAGAAAGAAAGAAAGAGAGAAAGAGAGAAAGAGAGAAAGAAAGAAAGAGAGAAAGAAAGAAAGAAAGAGAAAAGAAAGAAAGAAAGAGAAAGAAAGAAAGAAAGAGAGAAAGAGAGAAAGAAAGAGAGAAAGAGAGAAAGAAAGAAAGAAAGAAAGAAAGAAAGAAAGAGAGAAAGAAAGAGAGAAAGAAAGAAAGAAAGAAAGAGAGAAAGAAAGAAAGAAAGAGAGAAAGAAAGAAAGGAAAGAAAGAAAGAAAGAAAGAAAGAGAGAAAGAGAGAAAGAAAGAAAGGAGAGAAAGAGAGAAAGAAAGAAAGAGAGAAAGAAAGAAAGAAAGAAAGAAAGAAAGAAAGAGAGAAAGAAAGAAAGAGAGAAAGAAAGAAAGAAAGAAAGAAAGAAAGAGAGAAAGAAAGAGAAAGAGAGAAAGAGAGAAAGAAAGAAAGAGAGAAAGAGAGAAAGAAAGAGAAAGAGAGAGAAAGAGAAAGAAAGAGAGAAAGAGAGAAAGAGAGAAAGAAAGAGAGAAAGAGAGAAAGAAAGAAAGAAAGAAAGAAAGAAAGAAAGAAAGAAAGAGAGAAAGAAAGAAAGAGAGAAAGAGAGAAAGAGAGAAAGAAAGAGAGAAAGAGAGAAAGAGAGAAAGAAAGAAAGAAAGAGAGAAAGAAAGAAAGAGAGAAAGAGAGAAAGAAAGAGAGAAAGAAAGAGAAAGAGAGAAAGAGAGAAAGAGAGAAAGAAAGAAAGAAAGAAAGAGAGAAAGAGAGAAAGAAAGAGAGAAAGAGAGAAAGAGAGAAAGAAAGAAAGAAAGAGAGAAAGAGAGAAAGAGAGAAAGAAAGAGAGAAAGAGAGAAAGAACGCATTCTTTAAAAAGAGATAGTTAGGTACATGACAGAGAAACAAAGAGAGATTGGTCCATACATTGTGCATATAGGAAGAACAGTCAGGGAGGAGGAATAAGGACAGTCAGAGAAGAAAATTAAGAACAGTTTTGTCTGACTGCAGTCATAACAGAACAATAAGATCCGTTTTTTTAAGACGGTATTTGTTTACTGTTGTACATTTTGTCTTGTCCTGTAGTCCTAGCAGTCAGTCTCTGCCTTGGTCTGTCTTGTCCTGTAGTCATAACAGTCAGTCTCTGCCTTGGTCTGTCTTGTCCTGTAGTCCTAGCAGTCAGTCTCTGCCTTGGTCTGTCTTGTCCTGTAGTCATAACAGTCAGTCTCTGCCTTGGTCTGTCTTGTCCTGTAGTCCTAGCAGTCAGTCTCTGCCTTGGTCTGTCTTGTCCTGTAGTCCTAGCAGTCAGTCTACTGCCTTGGTCTGTCTTGTCCTGTAGTCATAACAGTCAGTCTCTGCCTTGGTCTGTCTTGTCCTGTAGTCATAACAGTCAGTCTCTGCCTTGGTCTGTCTTGTCCTGTAGTCATAACAGTCAGTCTCTGCCTTGGTCTGTCTTGTCCTGTAGTCATAACAGTCAGTCTCTGCCTTGGTCTGTCTTGTCCTGTAGTCATAACAGTCAGTCTCTGCCTTGGTCTGTCTTGTCCTGTAGTCATAACAGTCAGTCTCTGCCTTGGTCTGTCTTGTCCTGTAGTCATAACAGTCAGTCTCTGCCTTGGTCTGTCTTGTCCTGTAGTCATAACAGTCAGTCTCTGCCTTGGTCTGTCTTGTCCTGTAGTCATAACAGTCAGTCTCTGCCTTGGTCTGTCTTGTCCTGTAGTCATAACAGTCAGTCTCTGCCTTGGTCTGTCTTGTCCTGTAGTCCTAGCAGTCAGTCTCTGCCTTGGTCTGTCTGATGACCTGTCCCATGTGGCGCAGAGCATATGAAAGTGGAGTCACATTGTTCATTTAGGAAGAGGAAGAATGATGCCTAAGCTTCTGAAGACGTGTGTTGTCTTGTACTGCAGTTGTAGCAGTCACTTTGTCTCTGCCCTGGTGTGATGACATGGCTTGACCTGGGTCCCATCATGATCAGAGCAGAACACTTCAGGTCACTCAGTGTGTTTTCGATTATTATTTATACCGTAGCCTGTAGCTGTTATCTGTCATCACTAGCTACTGCAGGCTACTGTAGCCTGTAGCTGTTATCTGTCATCACTAGCTACTGCAGGCTACTGTAGCCTGTAGCTGTTATCTGTCATCACTAGCTACTGCAGGCTACTGTAGCCTGTAGCTGTTATCTGTCATCACTAGCTACTGCAGGCTACTGTAGCCTGTAGCTGTTATCTGTCATCACTAGCTACTGCAGGCTACTGTAGCCTGTAGTAGCATGTAGTAGCCTGTAGTAGCCTGTAGTAGTCTGTAGTAGTCTGTAATAGTCTGTAGTAGCCTGTAGTAGTCTGTAATAGTCTGTAATAGTCTGAAGTAACCTGTAATAGTCTGTAGTAGCCTGTAATAGTCTGTAATAGTCTGTAGTAACCTGTAATAGTCTGTAGTAGCCTGTAGTAGCCTGTAGTAGCATGTAGTAGTCTGTAGTAGTCTGTAGTAGCATGTAGTAGTCTGTAGTAACCTGCAATAGTCTGTAGTAGCCTGTACACTACTGGTTATAGTTTGGACACACCTACTCATTCAAGGGTTTTTCTTTATTTTTACTATTTTCTACATTGCAGAAGACATCAAAACTATGAAAAACGCATATGGAATCTTGTAGTAACCAAAAAAGTGTTAAACATATCAACACATATTTTATATTTGAGATTCTTCAAAGTAGCCACCCTTTGCCTTGACGACAGCTTTGCACACTATTGGCATTCTCTCAACCAGCTTCATGAGGTAGTCACCTGGAATGCATTTCAATGAACAGGTGTGCCTTCTTAAAAGTTCATTTGTGGAATTTCTTTCCTTCTTGATGCGTTTGAGCCAGTTGTGTTGTGACAAGGTAGGGGTGGTATACAGAAGATAGCCCTATTTGGTAAAAGACCAAGTCCATATTATTGGCAAGAACAGCTCAAATAAGCAAAGAGAAATTACATTCACTCATTACTTTAACCTCTCTGGGCTAGGGGGCAGTATTTTGACATGTGGATGAAAAGCGTTCCCAAAGTAAACTGCCTGCTACTCAGGTCCAGAAGCTAGGATATGCATCTAATTAGTAGATTTGGATAGAAAACACTCTAAAGTTACCAAAACTGTTAAAATAATGTCTGTGAGTATAACAGAACTGATATGGCAGGCAGAAACCTGAGAAAAATCCATCCAGGAAGTGGGATTTCTTTATGTTTGCAGTTTTCCATTGACTGCCTATACAGTATCCAATGACTTAGGACTCAGATTGCACTTCCTATGGCTTCCACTAGATGTCAACAGTCTTTAGAAATGGTTTCAGGCTTGTATTCTGAAAAATTAGGAAGTAAGACCACTCTGAGTGAGTGGACCCTGGGAAGTCCCCAGAGCTGCTGAGCCGATCGAGAGCACACCTTTCTTGTTTTTCTTTTATATTGACGAAGCTATGGTCCGGTTGAAATATTATTGATTATTATGACTAAAAACAACCCGAGGATTGATTATCAATCTCGTTTGACATGTTTCTATGAACTTTACGAATACTTTTTAGATTTTTAGTCTGCCTGTTGTGATTGACTTTGAGCCAATGGATTACTGAACAAAACACGTCAACAAAACTGAGGTTTTTGGATATAAAGATGGACTTTATAGAACAAAACAAACATTTATTGTATATCTGGGAGTCTTGGGAGTGCAACCATATGAAGGTCATCAAAGGTAAGTGATTAATTATATCACTATTTCTGACTTTTGTTACTTCTCTACTTGGCTGGTAACTGTTTGTAATGTTTTGTGTGCTGGGCGATATCCTCAGATAATCGCATGGTATGCTTTCACTGTAAAGCCTATTTGAAATCTGACACAACGGTTGGATTAACAAGAAGTTAATATTTAAGTCGATGTATTACACTTATATGTTTTATCAATTTTTATTTTGAGTATTTCTGTTTTTGAATTTGGCGCTCTGCAATTTCACCGTATGTTGGCCAGGTGGGACGGTAGCGTCCCACATACCCTAGAGAGGTTTTAAGACATGAAGGTGAGTCAATACAGAACATTTCAAGAACTTTCAAAGTTTCTACAACCATGAAGTGCTATGATGAATCTGGCTCTCATGAGGACCGCCACAGGAATGGAAGACCCAGAGCTACCTCTGCTACAGAAGATAAGTCCACTAGAGTTACCAGCCTCAGAAATTGCGGCCCAAATAAATGCTTCACAGAGTTCAAGTAACAGACACATCTCAACGTCAACTGTTCATAGGAGACTGTGTGAATCAGGTCTTCATGGTTGAATTGCTGCAAAGAAACCACTACTAAAGGACAACAATAAGAAGAGATTTGCTTAGGCCAAGAAACACGACCAATGAACATTTGACTGGTGGAAATTTGTCCTTTGGTCTGATGAGTCCAAATTTGAGATTTTTGGTTCCAACCACCGTTTCTTTGTGAGATGCGGTGTGGGTGAACGGATGATCTCTGCATGTGTGGTTCCCACCGTGAAGCATGGAGGAAGAGGTGTGATGGTGCTTTGCTGGAGACACTGTCTGTGATTAATTTAGAATTCAAGGCACAATTAACCAGCATGGCTACCACAGCATTCTGCAGCGATACGCCATCCCATCTGGTTTGGACTTAGTGGGACTGACTATCAGTTGTTTTTCAACAGGACAATGACCCCCTCCACACCTCCAGGCTGTGTAAGGGCTATTTGACCAAGAAGGAGAGTGATGGATTACTGCATCAGATAACCTGGTCTCCACAATCCCTCGACCTCAACCAAATTGAGATGGTTTGGGATGAGTTGGACCTCAGAGTGAAGGAAAATCAGCCAACAAGTGCTCAGCATATGTGGGAACTCCTTCAAGACTGTTAGAAAAGCATTCCAGGTGAAGCTGGTTGAGAGAATACCAAGCGTGTGCAAAGCTGTCATTAAGGCAAGGGGTGGCTATTTGAAGAATCTCAAATATAAAATTAAAAAATATAACACTTTTTTGGTTACTACATGATTCCATATGTGTTATGTCTTGACTATTATTCTACAATGTAGAAAATAGTAAAAAAATAAAGAAAAACCCTTGAATGAGAAGGTGTTCTAAAACGTTTTACCGGTAGTGTAGTAGCCTGTAGTAGTCTATGGTAGCCTGTAATAGTCTGTAGTAGCCTGTAGTAGTCTATGTTAGCCTGTAATAGTCTGTAGTAGCCTGTAGTAGTCTATGGTAGCCTGTAATAGTCTGTGGTAGCCTGTAGTAGTCTATGGTAGCCTGTAGTAGTCTATGGTAGCCTGTAATAGTCTTTAGTAGCCTGTAGTAGTCTGTGGTAGCCTGTAGTAGTCTATGGTAGCCTGTAATAGTCTGTAGTAGCCTGTAGTAGTCTGTGGTAGCCTGTAGTAGTCTGTGGTAGCCTGTAATAGTCTGTAGTAGTCTGTAGTAGTCTGTGGTAGCCTGTAGTAGCCTGCAGTAGCCTTTAAGTAGTCTGTAGTAGTCTGTAGTAGTATGATGTAGTAGCCTGTAGGCCTGTAATAGTCTGTAGTAGCCTACAGTATTCTCTAATAGTCTGTAGTAGTCTGTAGGCCTGTCTCTTCTCTTTCCTCCCACCAAGTGGCTCCTCTAGGATACCTTCCAAATGCCACTCTATTCCCTTTATAGTGCAGTATTATCCCCCAGTGGCCATAGGGCTCTGGTCAAAAGTAACACACTCTATAGGGAATCGGGTGTCATTTGGGATGTTCTTCTAGTAAGGGTGCTCCTTCGCATCTCAGGAGGAGGAGAAGGGCTACCCCTTCTCCTCCTCCCTCCCCCAGCTAGTTAATCTAATAGGGGTACCCCTTCTCCTCCACCAGCTGGTTCATCTAGTAGGGCTACCCCTTCTCCTCCTCCACCAGCTGGTTCATCTAGTAGGGCTACCCCTTCTCCTCCTCCACCAGCTGGTTCATCTAGTAGGGCTACCCCTTCTCCTCCTCCACCAGCTGGTTTATCTAGTAGGGCTACCCCTTCTCCTCTCCTCCCCCAGCTGGTTCATCTAGTAGGGCTACCCCTTCTCCTCCACCAGCTGGTTCATCTAGTAGGGCTACCCCTTCTCCTCCTCCACCAGCTGGTTTATCTAGTAGGGCTACCCCTTCTCCTCTCCTCCCCCAGCTGGTTCATCTAGTAGGGCTACCCCTTCTCCTCTCCTCCCCCAGCTGGTTCATCTAGTAGGGCTACCCCTCCCCCTCCTCCCCCAGCTGGTTCATCTAGTAGGGCTACCCCTCCTCCCCCTCCTCCCCCAGCTGGTTCATCTAGTAGGGCTACCCCTTCTCCTCCTCTCCCCCAGCTGGTTCATCTAGTAGGGCTACCCCTTCTCCTCTCTCCCCCCCCAACTGGTTCATCTAGTAGGGCTACCCCTTCTCCTCCTCTCCTCCCCCAACTGGTTCATCTAGTAGAGGTACCCCCTCCTCTCCTCCTCCTCCCCCAACTGGTTCATCTAGTAGGGGTACCCCCTCCTCTCCTCCCCCAACTGGTTCATCTAGTAGGGGTACTGCTTCTGTTTCTTCCCTGAGAAACAGGCCATCCAGGTACACAGCAGCATTGCTGCAGCGGCCCCAGCACCCGTACAGTAGTAGGCCCAGCCAATCTCACAGGAACCTAGAGAGAGAGAGAGAGAGAGAGAGAGAGAGAGAGAGAGAGAGAGAGAGAGAGAGAGACAGAGAGAGAGAGAGAGAGAGAGAGAGAGAGAGAGAGAGAGAGAGAGAGAGAGAGAGAGAGAGAGAGAGAGAGAGAGAGAGAGAGAGAAATACATTTTGACAGTACAAATGTAAATATTCATGTTTGTGTGAGTATTGGGCTATGGCAGCGGAGTCTGTGGAGGTTGATATGTTTTTGGAGTGTAATTCCCAGTTTTAAGAGCCTATATCTCTATGTGCTAAATTACAGCATCTATGCTAAACGTACACTAGCATCTTAGCTTCTATGCTAAACGTACGCTAGCATCTTAGCATCTACCCAATTGGCATCCACATGCTTCCCAGTTGAAATAGTTTGGAGAAGTTTGTGCGTATATTATGAACACATTTTGTGAGGTTTTTGTTTGTTTTGTACTTCGGTGAAGTTTTTAAAAATGTTTTGGCTGTTCGGGCGTGCACACATCATTTTTTCTGGAGGCAAGCCGAAGTCTACGCCCCTTCGTCGGTGATTGGTCAACAGTAGGGATTCTTCAATAAAGTCTACGCCCCTTCGTCGGTGATTGGTCAACAGTAGGGATTCTTCAATAAAGTCTTTATTGATGACTCGTTTTCATGCAAAACATGTTATGTAAAATTGTGTGACTAAAATCACCTCTGCAAAAACGTCAAAAATTTATGACAAAGAGAATTTATGACAAAGAGTTATCTTAGATTAATTTAGTACAGTTTTTTGGCTATGGCATCTCAAAATGGACAAGCGAAGGTCTTTTAAGGACACTCGTTCAGTTCACCTAGCCGAACTGAAGCATGCCGACGCCTTAAGCACACACTAGCATCTTAGCTCCTATGCTAAACGTACACTAGCATCTTAGCTCCTATGCTAAACGTATACTAGCATCTTAGCTTCTATGCTAAATGTACACTAGCATATTAGCTTCTATGCTAAATGTAACCTAGCATCTTAGCTTCTATGCTAAACGTACACTAGCATCTTAGCTCCTATGCTAAACGTATACTAGCATCTTAGCTTCTATGCTAAATGTACACTAGCATATTAGCTTCTATGCTAAATGTAACCTAGCATCTTAGCTTCTATACGAAACGTACACTAGCATCTTAGCTTCTATGCTAAACGTACACTAGCATCTTAGCTTCTATGCTAAACGTACACTAGCATCTTAGCTTCTATGCTAAACGTACACTAGCATCTTAGCTTCCATGCTAAACGTACACTAGCATCTTAGCTTCTATACGAAACGTACACTAGCATCTTAGCTTCTATGCTAAACGTACACTAGCATCTTAGCTTCTATGCTAAACGTACACTAGCATCTTAGCTTCTATGCTAAACGTACACTAGCATCTTAGCTTCTATGCTAAACGTACACTAGCATCTTAGCTTCTATGCTAAATGTACACTAGCATCTTAGCTTCTATGCTAAACGTACACTAGCATATTAGCTTCTATGCTAAACGTACACTAGTATCTTAGCTTCTATGCTAAATGTACACTAGCATATTAGCTTCTATGCTAAATGTACACTAGCATATTAGCTTCCAAATGTGTCCTTTGAGGAAACAGGTCTCGGACTACTTGGCATTTAAGCTTCTGACTTTTCCCTCCCTGTGTGTGAAATAGCCTCCCTATAACAGACATAATACCTCTCTATAACAGACATTATACCTCCCTATAACAGACATTATGCCTCTCTATAACAGACATTATACCTCTCTATAACAGACATTATGCTTCTCTATAACAGACATTATGCCTCTCTTTAACAGACATTATGCCTCTCTATAAGACATTATGCCTCTCTATAACAGACATTATACCTCTCTATAACAGACATTATACCTCCCTATAACAGACATTATGCCTCTCTATAACAGACATTATCCTTTAATACTCCATAGTGTTTCATCTGTAGGTGTCTCCTTTAATACTCCATAATATTTCATCTGTAGGTGTCTCCTTTAATACTCTGTAGGTGTCTCCTTTAATACTCCATTAATACTCCATAATATTTCATCTGTAGGTGTCTCCTTTAATACTCCATAATATTTCATCTGTAGGTGTCTCCTTTAATACTCCATAATGATTCATCTGTAGCTGTCTCCTTTTATATAATGTTTCATCTGTAGCTGTCTCCTTTAATATAATGTTTCATCTGTAGGTGTCTCCTTTAATATAATATTTCATCTGTAGCTGTCTCCTTTAATATAATGTTTCATCTGTAGCTGTCTCCTTTAATATAATGTTTCATCTGTAGCTGTCTCCTTTAATATAATGTTTCATCTGTAGCTGTCTCCTTTAATATAATGTTTCATCTGTAGCTGTCTCCTTTAATATAATGTTTCATCTGTAGCTGTCTCCTTTAATATAATGTTTCATCTGTAGCTGTCTCCTTTAATATAATGTTTCATTATGGAGTATTAAAGGCAGGTAGACCAAAATGAGATAAATATGCCATCTTTGATGAGTTATTTCTCAGTTATGATTTTAGATACAAATGTAAAATATATGTCAACAATCCTTCCTCCAAAACACCATTCTATGAATGACATTTTGTGAAAATCCCTAAATAATGGTATTTTGTCATGGTTTCATGAGGAATCCCGATAGACCTCATAGACAGGGTAGCCTAGCCTAGTGGTTCGAGCGTTGGACTAGTAACCGGAAGGTTGCAAGTTCAAACCCCCGAGCTGGTAAGGTACAAATCTGTCAGTTAACCCACTGTTCCTAGACCAGTTAACCCACTGTTCCTAGACCAGTTAACCCACTGTTCCTAGACCAGTTAACCCACTGTTCCTAGGCCGTCATTAAAAATAAGAATTTGTTCTTAACTGACTTGCCTAGTTAAATAAAGGTAAAATAAATAAAACATCTGTCGTTCTGCTCCTGAACAAGGCAATTAACTGTTCCTAGGTCATTGAAAAAAATTATTTGTTCTGACTTGCCTAGTTAAATAAAGGTTAAATAAAAAAATAAAGATACCCCATAGTTACCACAAACATATTGGACATTGATTACACTGTGGTTATCATTATACCAAATGAGTGTATAACAAAACAGTTGCATAAACAGCCTCAAATCGGATAGGAACAACAAACCCCATTCTATTCTCTATCTCTAAATCTCCTTCATAGTTGCCTACTAATTCCTGTGGGGGTGATAAGGGCTGACTGTAGAGACATCACGACATCTGTGCTGAGACAAACTGTCTGTTTTCTTCTCCCAGTGCATGCTGGGTAGTCCCAGGGGACACCTGACTGTGGCCAAAATGGCACCCCATTCCCTATACAGTGCCTATGTGGCTCTAGTCAAAAGTTGTTTACTATATAGGGAATAGGGTGCGATTTGGGGACGGACAACTATCTGTCTCTATACGGAGAAGAACGACGCTCAGAAACACTCTCAGAATATAATGACCCTCTACACAACTACAGCTACAGAGTCATCTTCGTACAACAAACATTTATGCAGACAGCAACAACACTGATAGAACAACTCATATGAATTCCTATCTTTAGGCTGTTTTGGTGTTGAAGGTTCAAATAAGGTTCAATCCCAAATCCCGGTTTAAAGTCCTACCATTTTGGTTTGTTTATTATTTTTTTGTGGGGAACATTTGATTGTCAAAATGTTTTGCTTGTTTATTTTTTCTCCCGGATGATTTTTGACAGGGTCCAATGTACATGCAGTGCATTTTGGGAAAGTATTCAGACCCCTTTCAGTTTTTTGTTCCTTCACAATTTTTGTTACATTAGGAGTGAACTCTGTACAGTTCTATGTTGTAAACGCTGGACAGTTCAACATTGTGTATGGAGGAGTGAACTCTGTACGGATCTATGTTGTGGATGGAGGAGCTAAGTCTGTACAGTTCTATGTTGTAAACTCTGTACAGATCTATGTTGTAAACTCTATACAGATCTACGTCGTGGATGGAGGAGTGAATTCTGTTCAGTTCTATGTTGTAAACTCTGTACAGATCTACGTCGTGGATAGAGGAGTGAATTCTGTTCAGTTCTATGTTGTAAACTCTGTACAGATCTATGTTGTAAACTCTGTACAGATCTACGTCGTGGATGGAGGAGTGAACGAAACTCACCCAGTTCAAACTGGTCGGAGGTGTTGTTGCAGGTCTGTCGGACCTCCTCACTGTCCCAGCCCAGCGGGTAGAGAGCACAGCCAGACCCTATCAGCAGACCTGGGAAGACAGAGAACACACAGAGAATTAGTCACTACAGTGAACTTCGAGGAGAAAACAGAAAACAGGTCAGTCAATTTAAGTACTGTAGAACTGTTGGGAACCCAACAGAGAGAGTACAGGCCAGGGTCAGTCACAGGAAGACGGATGCGAGCAAGCACTTTATCAAAGACCTTCTGATCATTCGACTAATTCAGGAGAAAATCCACCTAGAGAATAGACATACAGTGAATCCCAGGCTTCCACCCAGAGGCCCAGCTACCCCCTCATATATTAGCTAGAGACCCAGCTACCCCCTCCTATATCAGCTAGAGACCCAGCTACCCCCTCATATATTAGCTAGAGACCCAGCTACCCCTCCTATATCAGCTAGAGACCCAGCTACCCCCTCATATATCAGCAAGAGACCCAGCTACCCCCTCCTATATTAGCTAGAGACCCAGCTACCCCCTCCTATATTAGCTAGAGACCCAGCTACCCCCTCCTATATTAGCTAGAGACCCAGCTACCCCTCCTATATTAGCTAGAGGCCAAGGCTTGAAATGCTGCTTCCTGGATACCAGAGCCGGTCTCGGAGAATCACCCTGTAGGTTGCCTGGTGAATTGGGGTCTGCCATTACATTAGTTTATAATCCCCTTCAATTTGACTCTCTCCAAGCTATCGGTTTAGAAGTGCAGGATGGGGAGTAGGGAGAGGAGAGGGAAGAGCGAGGGAACAAATGAAGGCAGCCTGATTACCACTGCTAGCCAGGGCTGCCTCATTACATCTAGCACAGATAACCACATGCTAACTAACACAGCTGGCCAAGACAGACAGACACACACACACGCGCACACGCACACGCACACACACACACACACACACACGCACACCCACAGTTTACATATGAGAGAGGGACAGAGAGAGATATCTACATACACATCTACATTTTTAATACCTCATAATGAATACAGATTGGCCTGAGGACGCTAACCGAATCGTTCCGCTGCTCTATGTTGGGCACATACTTCAGTCTGACTCTGCCGTTGTTGAAGTTGTTTGGGGTGCGGTCAAAAAGCAGGGATGTTGTACAAAACATCGGTCATCAGAACACCCGTTGTTCCAAACTCCATTTTAGACCAGACTGACTTAAAGACCGTCATGATCCTATGTACTCAATCTTGACAGTAGAATAACTGTTTCGTAAAAAGACAATATCAATGCCACATAGGCCGTTATCAAAAGGATTTGTTGCATTTTAAAGGCATTCACCATTTAAGAAGATAAGACAATTAAAATGACAGGTGACGAACCAACACCTTAATTACAATAAACCAACACCATCAGACAGAACCTGTGGTCCATCCTATGGGACTGATAGAACCTGTGGTCCATCCTATGGGACTGATAGAACCTGTGGTCCATCCTATGGGACTGATAGAACCTGTGGTCCATCCTATGGGACTGATATAAGCTGTGGTCCATCATATGGGACTGATAGAAGCTGTGGTCCATCCTATGGGACTGATAGAAGCTGTGGTCCATCCTATGGGACTGATAGAAGCTGTGGTCCATCCTGTGGGACTGATAGAACCTGTGGTCCATCCTGTGGGACTGATAGAACCTGTGGTCCATCCTATGGGACTGATAGAACCTGTGGTCCATCCTATGGGACTGATAGAACCTGTGGTCCATCCTATGGGACTGATATAAGCTGTGGTCCATCATATGGGACTGATAGAAGCTGTGGTCCATCCTATGGGACTGATAGAACCTGTGGTCCATCCTATGGGACTGATAGAACCTGTGGTCCATCCTATGGGACTGATAGAACCTGTGGTCCATCCTATGGGACTGATAGAACCTGTGGTCCATCCTATGGGACTGATAGAACCTGTGGTCCATCCTATGGAACTGATAGAACCTGTGGTCCATCCTATGGGACTGATATAAGCTGTGGTCCATCATATGGGACTGATAGAACCTGTGGTCCATCCTATGGGACTGATAGAACCTGTGGTCCATCCTATGGGACTGATAGAACCTGTGGTCCATCCTATGGGACTGATAGAACCTGTGGTCCATCCTATGGGACTGATAGAACCTGTGGTCCATCCTATGGGACTGATAGAACCTGTGGTCCATCCTATGGGACTGATATAAGCTGTGGTCCATCATATGGGACTGATAGAAGCTGTGGTCCATCCTATGGGACTGATAGAAGCTGTGGTCCATCATATGGGACTGATAGAACCTGTGGTCCATCCTATGGGACTGATAGAACCTGTGGTCCATCCTATGGGACTGATAGAACCTGTGGTCCATCCTATGGGACTGATAGAACCTGTGGTCCATCCTATGGGACTGATATAAGCTGTGGTCCATCCTATGGGACTGATAGAACCTGTGGTCCATCCTATGGGACTGATAGAAGCTGTGGTCCATCATATGGGACTGATAGAACCTGTGGTCCATCCTATGGGACTGATAGAACCTGTGGTCCATCATATGGGACTGATAGAACCTGTGGTCCATCCTATGGGACTGATAGAACCTGTGGTCCATCCTATGGGACTGATAGAACCTGTGGTCCATCCTATGGGACTGATAGAACCTGTGGTCCATCCTATGGGACTGATAGAACCTGTGGTCCATCCTATGGGACTGATAGAACCTGTGGTCCATCCTATGGGACTGATAGAACCTGTGGTCCATCCTATGGGACTGATAGAACCTGTGGTCCATCCTATGGGACTGATATAAGCTGTGGTCCATCCTATGGGACTGATATAAGCTGTGGTCCATCCTATGGGACTGATAGAAGCTGTGGTCCATCCTATGGGACTGATAGAAGCTGTGGTCCATCCTATGAGACTGATAGACGGTGACTAATCACCAGGTGATGGGATTGTACCCCTCTCCACCACGGCCACTAGTCTGTCTGACAACATTTAGGAGAAAATTAGTAAGCAAGTTGGTACATCTTCAAATGGCACTCACGAAAAATAGAATCGATCAAGAAATATGTAAAGTACCGTTTTGGGACAAAAAAACAAAAATAAATGTTTGCTGGGGATGAACATCTTCAGAAATGAAAGGATAACTTAGCTATAGTGATTCTTTAAAGTCCAAATTAAATCAATATTGTCCAAACAAGAAACAATTGACTCCGCAGATATATAGAGGTCTCCTCTTTGTATCTGTGCCATTATGGCGTCTGTGACAGCACGGGCAGCACTAGTGAGGTTATCTCCATTCATAAAGTAGCACGCGTCCAGGCTCCACCAACTGAGCTACAGAGGACCACCATGTTGGTGGTGGACAATAGCACAGAGTCTTGAGATGAATTACCAACAGGGGGCTCTAACCCTCCTAGAGCCCAAACACTGACATCTATTTGGCCAAAACTTGACATTACAGTATAGCACGTTATAGACTGTACTTTACTCTACTGTACTGTACTCTACTCTACTGTACTGTGCTCTACTCTACTGTACTGTACTCTACTGTACTGTACTGATCTCTACTGTACTGAGCTCTACTGTACTGATCTCTACTGTACTGAACTCTACTGTACTGATCTCTACTGTACTGAACTCTACTGTACTGATCTCTACTGTACTGTACTGATCTCTACTGTGCTGAACTCTACTGTACTGTACTGATCTCTACTGTACTGATCTCTACTGTACTGTACTCTACTGTACTGTACTGATCTCTACTGTGCTGAACTCTACTGTACTGTACTGATCTCTACTGTACTGTACTCTACTGTACTGTACTGATCTCTACTGTACTGTACTCTACTGTACTGTACTGATCTCTACTGTGGTGAACTCTACTGTACTGTACTGATCTCTACTGTGCTGAACTCTACTGTACTGTACTGATCTCTACTGTGCTGAACTCTACTGTACTCTACTGTACTGTGCTCTACTGCACTGTGCTCTACTGTACTGTGCTCTACTGTACTGTACTGTGCTCTACTGTACTGTACTGTGCTCTACTCTACTGTGCTCTACTCTACTGTGCTCTACTGTACTGAGCTCTACTGTACTGTACTGTGCTCTACTGTACTGAGCTCTACTGTACTGTACTGTGCTCTACTGTACTGTGCTCTACTGCACTGTACTGTGCTCTACTGTACTGTGCTCTACTGCACTGTACTCTACTGTACTGAGCTCTACTGTACTCTACTGTGCTCTACTGTACTGAGCTCTACTGTACTGTACTGAGCTCTACTGTGCTCTACTGTACTGTACTCTACTGTACTGTGCTGTGCTCTACTGTACTGAGCTCTACTGTGCTCTACTGTACTGTACTCTACTGTACTGTACTGTACTCTACTGTACTGAGCTCTACTGTGCTCTACTGTACTGTACTCTACTGTGCTCTACTGTGCTCTACTGCACTGTGCTCCACTCTACTGTGCTCTACTGAACTGTACTGTGCTCTACTGTGCTGTGCTCTACTGTACTCTACTGTGCTCTACTGTACTGTGCTCTACTCTACTGTACTGTGCTCTACTGTACTGTGCTCTACTCTACTGTGCTCTACTGTACTGTGCCCTACTGTACTGTACTGTGCTCTACTCTACTGTGCTCTACTGTACTGTGCCCTATTGTACTGTGCCCTACTGTGCTGTGCTCTACTGTACTGTGCTCTACTGTATTCTACTGTACTCTACCTAACTCTATTGTAGTTTACTCTACTTGAGTTTATTACAAATGAAGAAATGGGTCCATGGACCCTTGACCAGGTGGTCTTGGTGTGAAGACCACATACATTCAGTCTTTAACTTGTCATAGTCTCAACTCACTGTGTCTGAGTTTGGAATTTGGGACCAATGCCTCCTGGATATTACCTTTGGTTTTACGAACCATAGGCAACCCAATTTGAAGAAGACAATGCTGTCTGATCATTGGCTGATCACTGCCAACCCATAGGAATCCCCAACCAGGTGACTACTTTTATGTGGTGGAAGCCCACAATGGCAATGTCTACAGTAAAACTAGTTATATCCATTCCTCGCTGTCAACATTTGCAAAAAATGGTACTCTATGCTCTATCGCTCCACGACTGTCTAACTTCTTCTAGATGACCGTTGATTTTTTTTTACTCAAACCAAATTATATTGAACGTTTTTGAAAATCACATTAAAAAAAATACTGTTTTTACTATTTTGTTAATTTGGTATGCAGATTATTATTATTATTATTTTTTTACAGAATTAGAAGGTTCATCAAATGATCACTAGTGTGCATAGTTTTCCCTCTATTGCAGTTTCTGTACTATGTTTCAGTCGTGACACATTTAGTGGGTTGGTAAGGATTTCAGGGAAATAGTTCAAATATTCAATACAAACTAAGTGTGTGAGTAGTAAATATGTCAGCCTGACATGTTGGAAGACTTGTGCTGAAGGTTTTGGGGGAAAATAGGACACCATTTCGAAGAAAAAATTCAACCCCCAATTTTCACCACTTCTGTAGAATGACCCATATAGGGAATAGGGTGCCATTTCAGAGACATAGAATGACCCATATAGGGAATAGGGTGCCATTTCAGAGACATAGAATGACCCATATAGGGAATAGGGTGCCATTTCAAAGACATAGAATGACCCATATAGGGAATAGGGTGCCATTTCAGAGACATAGAATGACCCATATAGGGAATAGGGTGCCATTTCAGAGACATAGAATGACCCATATAGGGAATAGGGTGCCATTTCAGAGACATAGAATGACCCATATAGGGAATAGGGTGCCATTTCAGAGACATAGAATGACCCATAGAGATGAATGACCCATATAGGGAATAGGGTGCCATTTCAGAGACATAATGAATGACCCATATGACCCATATAGGGAATAGGGTGCCATTTCAGAGACATAGAATGACCCATATAGGGAATAGGGTGCCATTTCAGATACATAGAATGACCCATATAGGGAATAGGGTGCCATTTCAGATACATAGAATGATCCATATAGGGAATAGGGTGCCATTTCAGAGACATAGAATGACCCATATAGGGAATAGGGTGCCATTTCAGAGACATAGAATGACCCATATAGGGAATAGGGTGCCATTTCAGAGACATAGAATGACCCATATAGGGAATAGGGTGCCATTTCAGAGACATAGAATGACCCATATAGGGAATAGGGTGCCATTTCAGAGACATAGAATGACCCATATAGGGAATAGGGTGCCATTTCAGAGACATAGAATGACCCATATAGGGAATAGGGTGCCATTTCAGAGACATAGAATGACCCATATAGGGAATAGGGTGCCATTTCAGAGACATAGAATGACCCATATAGAATGACCCATTTAGGACATAGAATGGGAATAGGGTGCCATTTCCCCCATATAGGGAATAGGGACATGCCCATTTCAGAATAGGGGGAATAGGGTGCCATTTCAGAGACATGGAATGACCCATATAGGGAATAGGGTGCCATTTCAGAGACATAGAATGACCCATATAGGGAATAGGGTGTCATTTCAGAGACATAGAATGACCCATATAGGGAATAGGGTGCCATTTCAGAGACATAGAATGACCCATATAGGGAATAGGGTGCAATTTCAGACGTGTGGCGCTCGGTAGGCCTATAGATCGTAATCAAAAACAAAACGTTAAGGGTTGAAGACAGGCCTGGCTTGTATGCTTTCAATTTAGTTCACGGAGATAGTTAGTTTAGATTATACTTTTTCCCTCCTCAGAAATCTCAGAGTTGCGTAATCAGATTTAATGTGTCATCCCGCTGTTCCAAATAGCACCCTATATAGTGCACTACTTCCACAGGGCCCTGGTCGAAGGTGGAGCACTATGAAGTGGATAGGGTGCCATTTGGAACGCAGGCTGAAGCACGCCAACGATGGGAAATGTATTCATGATGAATATTAAACACAATGAGAAATTCTTTTTCAAGTCTTTGAGTAATGCAGGGTGATATAACTGCATGTAATCACCCTGGATGTCCTGACAGGAAAAGGTAGGCCTTTTCCTCCATTTGCCACGGTGAGGCTTTTGTTAGCATGTTAGCATGTAAGTATGGATTCTTAGTGTGAGGACAGGTTAAGTGACAAACTGAGCCTAGTGTCAACATGGGCTCAGATGACGTCAGGGAACACTGGAAATCAAACTACATCTGAGGGATTGAGGGTTATAGAGTCCACACACAGCTCTTTAAATCAGTATGTAACGTATGCTACTTTAAAGACAATCAAGTGGCCTCCCAAGTGGCTCAGCGGTCGAAGGCTTGAGCTACAGCCCCGGGTTCGATCCCAGGCTCTGTCACATCTGGCTGTGACAGGGAGACCCATGAGGTGGTGCAAAATTGGCCCAGCGTCGTCCAGGTTAGGGGAGGGTTTGGCTGGCCAGGATGTCCTTGTCCCATTGCGCTCTAGTGACTCCTTGTGGCAGGCAGGGCAGGCTGACTTGGGTCACCAGCTGGACGGCGTTTCCTCCGACACATTGGTGCAGCTGGCTTCCGCTTATTTATTTGTAAAAATGAACCTTTATTTAACTACATAAGTCAGTTATGAACAAACTTATTTTCAATGACGACCTAGGAACAGTGGGTTAACTGCCTGTTCAGGAGCAGAACGACAGATTTGTTCCTTGTCAGCTCAGGGATTTGAACTTGCAACCTTTAAGTTACTAGGTCAACACTAGGCTGCCCTGCCGCCCCAGGTTAAGCGAGCAGTGTGTCAAGAAGCACTGCGGCTTGGCAGGGTCGTGTTTCGGAGGACGCATGGCTCTTGACCTTCGCCTCTCCCGAGTCCGTAGGGGAGTTGCAGCGATGAGACAAGACTGTAACTACCAATTGGATACCATGAAATTGGAGAGAGAAAAAGGGATAAAAGTACATCAACAAAAAAAGACAGTCAAGTGCACTTGAAAGACCTCAATTCAATTAGCCTTAGCCATGCTACGCTACAGTATTAAACAACACCAATAGTCCTGTTTGTGTAAACGAAAAACAGAAGGCTAGAGACTAAGCCATCATTTCCATATCACATGTGGTCCTTCCTGCGTTTCTCTCTCGGTTGCTTTGATTTCTTTCATTTATTTTTCACAGGGCGGTTATTTCCATCCAATCCTATCCGCCACACTCCCTATGTGGCTTATTGAGGAACAGAGAGACAAACAGAGAGGGGTAGAAATATGGGGACGGGGAGGTGGAGGATTACCAAGGATGGAAACAGTCTCTCTGCACGACATGCATGCTTCTGTGCCAAGGAGCCAGAGAAAAGGATGGAGGAATAGAGGAAGGAGGAGTGGAGGGGTGGAGGAGGGGAGGGGTGGAGGGGTGGAGGAGGGAGGGGGGGGGTGGAGGGGTGGAGGGGTGGAGGAGGGAGGAGTGGAGGGGTGGAGGAGGGGGGGTGGAGGAGTGGAGGGGTGGAGGAGTGGAGGGGTGGAGGAGTGGAGGAGGGAGGAGTGGAGGAGTGGAGGGGTGGAGTAGGGAGGAATGGAGGAGGGAGGAGTGGAGGGGTGGAGGAGGGGAGGAGGGGAGGGGTGGAGGAATGGAGGGTGGAGGAGTGGAGGGGTGGAGGAATGGAGGGTGGAGGAGGGAGGAATGGAGGAGGGAGGAGTGGAGGGGTGGAGGAGGGGAGGGGTGGAGGGGGAGGTGGAGGGGGTGGGGTGGAGGGGTGGAGGGGTGGAGGAGGGGGAGGAATGGAGGGGTGGAGGAGGGATAAATGGAGGAGGGAGGAGTGGAGGGGTGGAGGAGGGGAGGGGTGGAGGAGGGAGGAATGGAGGAGGGAGGGAGGGAGTGGAGTAGGGAGGAATGGAGGAGGGAGGAGTGGAGGGGTGGAGGAGGGGAGGGGTGGAGGAGGGGAGGGGAGGGGTGGAGGGGTGGGGTGGAGGGGTGGAGGAGTGGAGGGGGTGGAGGGGTGGAGGAGGGGAAGGGTGGAGGAGGGGGAGGGAGGAGGGAGGAGGGAGGGTGGAGGGGTGGAGGAGGGAGTGGTGGAGGAGGGGTGGAGGGGTGGAGGGGTGGAGTGGAGGAGTGAGGAGGGGGGGAGGATGCAGGAATGGAGGAGTGGACAGATGGAGGAGGGAGGAGGGGAGGAGGGGAGGAGGGGAGGAGGGGAGGAGTGGAGGGATGGACTGCTGGGCTCGTGAGAAGCAGCATCTTGTGCCTTGGGCAGGGATTTTCCACAATAAACAGCCACTGATACAGCATACAGCATACTCTTCCTTCAAATGGGTATTTCTCTGAGGATGTGATATTTGCATAATCCAAAATGAATGTGGTCAACATTCAGGTTGTCTTCGAAATACCACCTTATTCGCTACATAGTGAAGACACAGATCACAGGCAGAATCTGAACTAACAGACACTAATGACCCATCTTCCACAATTCAAGTGTGCAGTTACACATGTAAGAAACAGCTTTAATTTAAACCATTGGTGTTGTCATGGTCAATACTCCATCTACTTAAGTAGACTTGTCAGTACTGTATAGACCTTTAGTTTTAACTGACCGGCACAATCATGAGAAAACACAATCAATCAACGTTCAGTTCTACAAGCATATTGGATGCTTCCCAAATGGAACACTATTCCCCATTAAGTGCACTACGTTCGACCACTATTCCCTATTTAGTGCACTACGTTTGACCACTATTCCCTATTTAGTGCACTACGTTTGACCACTATTCCCTATTTCGTGCACTACGTTTGACCACTATTCCCTATTTAGTGCACTACGTTCGACCACTATTCCCTATTTAGTGCACTACGTTCGACCACTATTCCCTATTTAGTGCACTACGTTCGACCACTATTCCCTATTTAGTGCACTACGTTCGACCACTATTCCCTATTTAGTGCACTACGTTCGACCACTATTCCCTATTTAATGCACTACGTTCGACCACTATTCCCTATTTAGTGCACTACGTTCGACCACTATTCCCTATTTAGTGCACTACGTTCGACCACTATTCCCTATTTAATGCACTACGTTCGACCACTATTCCCTATTTAGTGCACTACGTTCGACCAGGGTCCAACACTTCTTTTAATTTTCCACGTTGCTAAAAAACATTTGTTTTGCTGCATTTTGCCACTAATGAACACGACCCATATTCCTGAAGGTTCCAGAGAACAAGAAGGCTCACGTCAGATTTCTTTCCACAGACTTTTTTTTTGTTGACAGTCCTAGTTTATTGGTCCTTTACTGGTCAACAAAACCAATCTGCGTAACACCATTAGACAACTCTGGTGTCTCGCTCTGGAGGCAGTTGCTATGGTAACGCCCTGCTGAGTAGGGATGGATGGGTGGTTGACGCAGACGGAGACGTGGGAGTGATGACAATATTACCACAGGGAGGCTTGATGATGGTTGAGATGTGGGTAGTGATGACAATATTACCACAGGGAGGATTGATGATGGTTGAGATGTGGGTAGTGATGACAATATTACCACATGGAGGATTGATGATGGTTGAGATGTGGGTAGTGATGACAATATACCACAGGGAGGACTAATGATGGTTGAGATGTGGGTAGTGATGACAATATTACCACATGGAGGATTGATGATGGTTGAGATGTGGGTAGTGATGACAATATACCACAGGGAGGCTTGATGATGGTTGAGATGTGGGTAGTGATGACAATATTACCACATGGAGGATTGATGATGGTTGAGATGTGGGTAGTGATGACAATATACCACAGGGAGGCTTGATGATGGTTGAGATGTGGGTAGTGATGACAATATTACCACAGGGAGGACTGTCATTCCCTTTGCTCTGGGTGAGCCACAGTACTCCATGCCACACAACTAACTCTGGAGAATAAGTAGTCTGCTCACTGCTGTGGCTCTTATGCTGTCTAACTGCTGTGGCTCTTATGCTGTCTAACTGCTGTGGCTCTTATGCTGTCAAACTGCTGTGGCTCTTATGCTGTCTAACTGCTGTGGAATGTTGGATGTACGTAAAACAATAGAGATCCAACCCATCTCTTTAATCCAGTTCAGTAAAACCATATAGATCCAACCGGTCTCTTTAATCCAGTTCAGTAAAACCATATAGATCCAACCGGTCTCTTATTCCAGTTCAGTAAAACCATATAGATCCGACCCGTCTCTTTAATCCAGTTCAGTAAAACCATATAGATCCAAACGGTCTCTTTAATCCAGTTCCAGACTCTTCAGTGTATTAGTGTTCTGTCTCTAAAATTATTCTTTCATTCATTTTCCATCCTTTACTGGACACCATGAGCTACAAATTCAATATTCAAGCCCAGTTTTCTCTCTTCTGAGTCCTTGTCCAATTGAGTGCCTCTTTAGAAGTACTTTTGTCATGCCCCTGCTCCAACTGTGTGTTAATCAGGGCCTCTTGTGTATGAACATGTAATTAAACCCCACTACTAAGATCTATTACAATCTCACATTTTCTATTCATGAAGTCTAGAGATATGGTCAGCCTTAAAAAAGACATCGTCAAAAAGCCTTAAAAAACTGTAATTTGAAAAGGAAGCCATCTTTAAAAGAATGACGCCATACAACCATTCAAAATAAACTGTAAAATTCAACCATACAGAACATTTACAACCATACAGCCATACAACCATACAGTCATACAGCCATACAACCATTCAACCATACAGCCATACAACCATACAGCCATACAGCCATACAACCATTCAACCATACAGCCATACAACCATTCACCATACAGCCATACAACCATACAGCCATACAGCCATACAACCATTCAACCATACAGCCATACAACCATACAGCCATACAACCATACAGCCATACAGCCATACAACCATTCAACCATACAACCATTCAACCATACAGCCATACAACCATTCAGCCATACAGCCATACAACCATTCAACCATACAGCCATACAACCATTCAACCATTCAGCCATACAACCATTCAGCCATACAACCATTCACATACAACCATTCAGCCATACAACCATTCAGCCATACAACAGCCATACAACCATTCAGCCATACAACCATTCACAACAACCATTCAGCCATACAACCATTCAGCCATACAACCATTCAGCCATACAACCATTCAGCAGCCATACAACCATTCAGCCATACATTCAGCCATACAACCATTCAGCCATACATACAACCATTCAGCCATACAACCATACAGCCATACAACCATACAACCATACAGCCATACAACCATTCAGCCATACAACCATTCAACCATACAGCCATACAACCATACAGCCATTCAGCCATACAGCCATTTCAGCCATACAACCATACAGCCATACAACAACCATTCAGCCATACAACCATTCAGCCATACAGCCATACATTCAGCCATTCAACCATACAGCCATACAACCATTCAACCATTCAGCCATACAACCATTCAGCCATACAACCATTCAGCCATACAACCATTCAACCATACAACCATTCAGCCATACAACCATTCAGCCATACAGCCATACAACCATTCAGCCATACAACCATTCAGCCATACAACCATTCAGCCATACAACCATTCAGCCATACAACAACCATTCAGCCATACAACCATTCAGCCATACAACCATTCAGCCATACAACCATTCACCATACAGCCATTCAGCCATACAACCATTCATTCCCATACAACCATTCAGCCATACAACCATTCAGCCATACAACCATTCAACCATTCAGCCATACAACCATTCAGCCATACAACCATACAGCCATACAACCATTCAACCATACAACCATTCAGCCATACAACCATTACAACCATTCAGCCATACAACCATTCAGCCATACCATTCACAGCCATACAACCATACAGCCATACAACCATTCAGCCATACAACCATTCAGCCATACAACCATTCAACCATTCAGCCATACAACCATTCAGCCATACAACCATTCAGCCATACAACCATTCATTCAACCATTCAGCCATACAGCCATACAACCATTCAGCCATACAACCATTCAGCCATACAACCATTTCAGCCATACAACCATACAGCCATACAACCATTCAGCCATACAACCATTCAGCCATACAACCATTCAGCCATTCACCAACAACATTCAGCCATACAACCATTCAGCCATACAACCATTCAGCCATACAACCATTCAGCCATACAACCATTCAGCCATACAACAGCCATACAATGCCACAACCATACAGCCATACAACCATTCAGCCATACAACCATTCAGCCATACAACCATTCATCAACCATTCAGAAAACCATTCAACCATACAGGCCAGCCAGCCATACAACCATTCATCCATACAGCCATACAACCATTCAGCCATACAACCATTCAGATACAACCATACAACCATTCAGCCATACAACCATTCAGCCATACAACCATTCAGCCAACAACCATTCATCCATACAGCTAGCCATACAACCATTCAGCCATACAACCATTCAGCCATACAACCATTCAGCCATACAAACATTCAGCCATACAGCCATACAACCATTCAGCCATACAACCATTCAGCCATACAACCATTCAGTACAACCATACAGCCATACAACCATTCAGCCATACAACCATTCAGCCATACAACCATTCAGCCATACAACCATTCAGCCATACAACCATTCAGCCATACAACCATTCAGCCATACAACCATTCAGCCATACAACCATTCAGCCATACAACTATACAATGCCACTCAAGGTTATCATTGAAAAGGCCAGAGAGGTCACTGAGAGAGAAAGAGAGAAAGAAAGAGAGGGTGTTAGCTAAACCTGGTGCGAGTTGTGGGAACTAGAGAGAGATGTACAGACTCAGTGCTATTGAGAAAGGCCGCCGTAGGCAGACCTGGCTCTCAAGAGAAGACAGGCTATGTGCACACTGCCCAAAAAATGAGGTGGAAACTGGGCTGCACTTCCTAACCTCCTGCCAAATATATTACCATATTAGAGACACATATTTACCTCAGATTAAATACAGACACACAAAGAATTTGAAAACAAACCATTTTTGATAAACTCCCATATCTACTGGGTGAAATACCAGTGTGACATCACAGCAGCAAGATGTGTGACCTGTTGCCACGAGAAAAGGAAGTGAAGAACAAACACCATTGTAAATACAACCCATATTTATGCTTATTTATTTTCCCTTGTGTACTTTAGCTATTTGCACATCATTACAACACTGTATATAGACATAATATGACATTTGAAATGTCTTTATTCCTTTGGAACTTATGAGTGTAATGTTTACTGTACATTTTCTATTGTTTATTTCACTTTTGGTTTATGATCTATGTCACTTGCTTTGGCAACATTAACATATGTTTCCCCATGTCAATAAAGCCCTTTGATTTGAATTGAGAGAGAGAGTGTGGGGGTTAACTAAAGCTAGTGAGAATTGTGGGGACTGGAGAGACAGAGAGAATAGGGGGGACTTGGATGTGAATAGGTTGTGGGGTGGGGGGGGGTGTTAGTTCAATGTGAGACATTCCCAGTTGGGGTGGAGAGAAACAGTGAAGAGAGGCAGAGGGCGGTGAAAATAGCACAACTAGGCAAGACAGGACAGGAAAATGCACTCAGGATTTTTTGTGGGGACACTGAGGATAATGTATTCCATAGCAGGACAACTCTGCAGGACAACCTCTTACTTCCTCTAGTCCAGAAAGGATTTAGACTAAATCATGTTCAGGTTCATAGTTTTGCGAGAAAAACAACAACAAATGAAAGTCAACGCTGATGTGAACAGTAAATGCAGACATTTATTTGTTTAAAAAAAAAAAAAAGTGAATATTCGTTACTTTCTGTTTCGTGATAGACAGAAGGTCTGGATAACATTTAAAACTGACGTTCCTTTTCCTTTTCATGGCCTAGTAACTCTTCTGTGGCCGACGTTGATCACATGCATGGTTTGAACATTGACCTCAACGCTATTTTAAGTCCCTCTCAATTCTTCTCAACATTCACTCATACAGTTTTAATCTGAGAGGGGGGGATAGGTTCCCAGACTTTACTGAGGCCCTAAACAGACTGACTAGTGTTTAAGTCTTTGTGTCTGTTCTCGATTAGTGTTTTTTTGTTTGTTGGTTCATTGGCCATTACCATGATATCTTTAAATAACTTCATAACAGCTCTTCACTACAGTCCCTTTTCTTTGGTTTCGCTCTACCAGGTTGTGAGTTTGGCAGGATGTCTCTCGGGTTCCTCCTACTGTTAGTATAATGCTCTCTATCTATCTCCTTTAAACATTTGAAGATGATCAGGACAGAAAGTGTTGTAGGGAGATTTATTCCACAGTGTGTGTGTCTCTCTCTGTGTGTGTGTGTGTGTGTGTGTGTGTGTGTGTGTGTGTGTGTGTGTGTGTGTGTGTGTGTGTGTGTGTGTGTGTGTGTGTGTGTGTGTGTGTGTGTGTGTGTGTGTGTGTGTGTGTGTGTGTGAATTTATCGATGGTGAGTGCTCCAGATAATCCCGTGGGAAGATGTTGGGAGATTCGACTGAGAGACGGAGGTTTGGAATGATTGAGGGAGAGTGGGGGGTTGGGTGTGGGGGTTGGGTGTGGGGGTTGGCGCTGAGACGGATGGGGCTTGGTAGGAGAGGCCCAGGGAATGTTGGGATTCATGAGTCTATCTACTGATTCATGAGTCTATCTACTGATTCATGAGTCTATCTACTGACCAATGAGTCTACCTACTGATTCATGAGTCTATCTACTGATTCATGAGTATATCTACTGATTCATGAGTCTGTCTACTGATTCATGAGTCTATCTACTGATTCATGAGTCTATCTACTGATTCATGAGTCTATCTACTGACTAATGAGTCTACCTACTGATTCATGAGTCTACCTACTGATTCATGAGTCTATCTACTGATTCATGAGTCTATCTACTGATTTATGAGTCTATCTTCTGATTCATGAGTCTATCTACTGATTCATGAGTCTATCTGGTCTCAGTTTTCATGTTGGGAGAATTGAGGAGGATCAGAGGGAGAGAGAACCCAGACAGCACACACACTGGTAGTCTGTCTGCTATGTAAACACACTGGTAGTCTGTCTGCCAGAGAAACACACATTTAGTCTGTCTGCTATAGAAACACACTGGTAGTCTGTCTGCTATAGAAACACACGTTTAGTCTGTCTGCTATAGAAACACACGTTTAGTCTGTCTGCTATAGAAACACACTGGTAGTCTGTCTGCTATAGAAACACACTGGTAGTCTGTCTGCTATAGAAACACACTGGTAGTCTGTCTGCTATAGAAACACACGTTTAGTCTGTCTGCTATAGAAACACACGTTTAGTCTGTCTGCTATAGAAACACACGTTTAGTCTGTCTGCTATAGAAACACACTGGTAGTCTGTCTGCTATAGAAACACACTGGTAGTCTGTCTGCTATAGAAACACACGTTTAGTCTGTCTGCTATAGAAACACACGTTTAGTCTGTCTGCTATAGAAACACACTGGTAGTCTCTCCTGTTGATGGTCTGTTCCCACAGGAGTGATGGTCACAGACAGCCCTGTGACAGAGACACAGGTTCAATTTGTACCAGGCCCTCATGTCAGTCCTTTCACACTCTATGCCTCTCCCAGACCTAACTCTTCTGACCTCTCTATTCATCTCTTCTCCATTCCAACCCTCCCACTCTCCCTAGCTCCGTGGGCCAGGTCCCAAAGAGCAGTTTCGGTCATATTGATCTGTTTTCAGTCCTTTCAACCTCCAGGCCTCCTGTCTGTCAATACCAGGAATGTGTCTCTGGTCAAAAGTAGTGCACTACATAGGGATTGAGGAGGGAATTTAGGATGCAAAACCCCAAGGTTTATCTAATCAAGCCCTTAATTAACCATCTAGAGTTTACCAGCCAGACGGTCATTAATGAACACGCCAATTAAAAAGGGGGAAATAAAGGTGTGCTTCATTAGGCACTGAGAACATGATGGATCATACAGCGTCCCAAATGGTACCCTATTCCCTATGTAGTGCATTATGGTACCCTATTCCCTATGTAGTGCACTATGGTACCCTATTCCCTATGTAGTGCACTATGGTACCCTATTCCCTATGTAGTGCACTATGGTACCCTATTCCCTATGTAGTGCACTATGGTACCCTATTCCCTATGTAGTGCACTATGGTACCCTATTCCCTATGTAGTGCACTATGGTACCCTATTCCCTATGAAGTGCATTATGGTACCCTATTCCCTATGTAGTGCACTATGGTACCCTATTCCCTATGTAGTGCACTATGGTACCCTATTCCCTATGTCGTGCATTATGGTACCCTATTCCCTATGTAGTGCACTATGGTACCCTATTCCCTATGTAGTGCATTATGGTACCCTATTCCCTAGGTACCTAGTGCACTATGGTACCCTATTCCCTATGTAGTGCACTATGGTACCCTATTCCCTAGGTAGTGCACTATGGTACCCTATTCCCTATGTAGTGCACTATGGTACCCTATTCCCTATGTAGTGCACTATGGTACCCTATTCCCTATGTAGTGCACTTTGGTACCCTATTCCCTATGTAGTGCACTTTGGTACCCTATTCCCTATGTAGTGCACTATGGTACCCTATTCCCTATGTAGTGCACTATGGTACCCTATTGTCTATGTAGTGCACTACTGTACCCGATTCCCAATGTAGTGCACTATGGTACCCTATTCCCTATGTAGTGCACTATGGTACCCTATTCCCTATGTAGTGCATTATGGTACCCTATTCCCTAGGTAGTGCACTATGGTACCCTATTCCCTATGTAGTGCACAATGGTACCCTATTCCCTATGTAGTGCATTATGGTACCCTATTCCCTAGGTAGTGCACTATGGTACCCTATTCCCTATGTAGTGCATTATGGTACCCTATTCCCTATGTAGTGCACTATGGTACCCTATTCCCTATGTAGTGCACTATGGTACCCTATTCCCTAGGTAGTGCACTATGGTACCCTATTCCCTAGGTAGTGCACTATGGTACCCTATTCCCTAGGTAGTGCACTATGGTACCCTATTCCCTATGTAGTGCACTATGGTACCCTATTCCCTATGTAGTGCACTATGGTACCCTATTCCCTATGTAGTGCACTATGGTACCCTATACCCTATGTAGTGCATTATGGTACCCTATTCCCTATGTAGTGCACTATGGTACCCTATTCCCTATGTAGTGCACTATGGTACCCTATTCCCTATGTAGTGCATTATGGTACCCTATTCCCTATGTAGTGCACTATGGTACCCTATTCCCTATGTAGTGCATTATGGTACCCTATTCCCTATGTAGTGCACTATGGTACCCTATTCCCTATGTAGTGCACTATGGTACCCTATTCCCTATGTAGTGCATTATGGTACCCTATTCCCTAGGTAGTGCACTATGGTACCCTATTCCCTATGTAGTGCACTATGGTACTCTATTCCCTATGTAGTGCACTATGGTACCCTATTCCCTATGTAGTGCACTATGGTACCCTATTCCCTAGGTAGTGCACTTTGGTACCCTATTCCCTAGGTAGTGCACTATGGTACCCTATCTTAAACTTTATAACCGTGGTAACTAATAGGATAAACTTTTCATGGGAATGGAGAGGCTTTCGTTTTCAGAGAGTCTCAGGATCCGTCCCAAATGGCACCCTATTCCCCACATAGTGCACCATGGGCCCTGGTCAATAGTAGTGCACTATATAGGGAATAGGGGACCATTTGGGACTCAAAGTCTGTGACTCCAAGGTCAGAGACCCTCTCTGTGACTTCAACCATATCCTGTCTGTCTGCTCCAAACCTTAGTTCACTATACTTCTTCTAAACTCTGAACAAATTGGACACAAATTGTGTGTGTGTTTGTGCGTGTTTACGAAAGTCTGTATGTGCGTGTGTGTGTACGTGTGTGTGTATGTGGGTGTGTGTGTGTGTGTGTGTGTGTGTGTGTGTGTGCGTGCGTGTGCGTGTCTGTGTGGACAGTCCTCCCCCTTCTTTGTCTGCAGTAAGACGAGAAGTCAAATAGGAAAACTATCAAAAACATCATGAGAAGAAAGAAGAGAGAGAATGTAGCAGAGCCTGTGAGATTTTTCCCTTCTCTCATTCCTCTAATGTCCCTCTCTCTTCTCTCATTCCTCTAATGTCTCTCTCTTCTCTCATTCCTCTAATGTCCCTCTCTCTTCTCTCATTCCTCTAATGTCCCTCTCTCTTCTCTCATTCCTCTAATGTCCCTCTCTCTTCTCTCATTCCTCTAATGTCCCTCTCTCTTCTCTCATTCCTCTAATGTCCCTCTCTCTTCTCTCATTCCTCAAATGTCCCTCTCCCTTCTTCTCATTCCCCAAATGTCCCTCTCCATTCTTCCCCCCTCTCTCTCATTCCTCAAATGTCCCTCTCCTCTCTTCCCCTCCCTTCTCCCAAATGTCCCTCTCCTCAGATGTCCCTCTCCCTTCCCCCCCTCCTCAAATGTCCCTCTCCTCCCAGTCCTCAAATGTCCCTTTCCCTTCTTCCATTGCTCAAATGTCCCTCTCTCTTCTCCCATTCCTCAAATGTCCCTCTCCCTTCTCCCACTCCTCAAATGTCTCTCTCTTCTCCCATTCCTCAAATGTCTCTCTCTTCTCCCATTCCTAAAAATGTCCCTCTCTCTTCTCCCATTCCTCAAATGTCCCTCTCCCTTCCCCCACTCCTCAAATGTCCCTCTCCTCCCAGTCCTCAAATGTCCCTTTCCCTTCTTCCATTGCTCAAATGTCCCTCTCCCTTCTCCCATTCCTCAAATGTCCCTCTCCCTTCTCCCATTCCTCAAATGTCCCTCTCCCTTCTCCCACTCCTCAAATGTCTCTCTCTTCTCCCATTCCTCAAATGTCTCTCTCTTCTCCCATTCCAAAAATGTCCCTCTCTCTTCTCCCATTCCTCAAATGTCCCTCTCCCTTCTCCCACTCCTCAAATGTCTCTCCCTTCTCCCACTCCTCAAATGTCTCTCTCTTCTCCCATTCCTCAAATGTCTCTCTCTTCTCCCATTCCTAAAAATGTCCCTCTCTCTTCTCCCAGTCCTCAAATGTCCCTCTCCCTTCTCCCATTCCTCAAATGTCCCTCTCCCTTCTCCCAGTCCTCAAATGTCCCTCTCCCTTCTCCCGCTCCTCAAATGTCTCTCTCTTCTCCTATTCCTCAAATGTCTCTCTCTTCTCCCATTCCTAAAAATGTCCCTCTCCCTTCTCCCATTCCTCAAATGTCCCTCTCTCTTCCCCCATTCCTCTAATGTCCCTCTCTCTCTCTCTCTCTCTCTCTTCTAGCCTTCCATAAAAAAGGCAGAAACTGAAAACACTCCTTTGCTAAACAGTTTTGAGAATGCTAGGCATGAAGTAACTAACAGACACAAATTACTTCTTGTAATGGCAGTGTGAGAAAACTAACCATCAAAGCATCCGCGATACAATCCTTTTGCTTCCACTAGAATCTTAGGAATGAAGTAGCTAACAAACACAAAATAACTCCCTGTAATGTCAGTGTGAGAACTACAACAAAGTGAGCTAACTAACATTGAATGACCTCAGACAAGGGCCATGGTGTCATTTATAAATGGCTGCCATTTTACTCCTAACCAAATGTACTATTCAGAACAGCGATTACTCACATCGAACTGAACGAAGATTGTTTTTTCTTTAATGAGAAACGACGAGAAGGATAAACTGCAACGGGACATTTAAAAACATTATGTTTCACAAAGTCGTGACTGAACGACGACATGGATAATATAGAGCTGGCTGGCTTCTCCATGCATCGGCAGGACAGAGCAGCTATGTCTGGCAAGACAAGGGGTAGGGGTGTGTCTATTGTCAATAACATCGAGAGAGTACCTCATGATAAGCTGTAGACCACATTATCTACCAAGAGAGTTCTCATCTATATTATTCGTAGCCGTCTATTTACCACCACAAACCGATGCTGGCACTAAGACCACACTCAACGAGCTGTATGAGGCCATAACCAAACAAGAAAATGCTCACCCAGAAGCGGCACTCCTAGTGGCCGGGGACTTTAATGCAGGAAAACTTAAATCCGTTTAACCAAATTTCTACCAGCATGTCATGTGTTACCAGAGAAAAAAAAACTCCACTAGACCACTTTCACTCCACACACAGAGATGCATACAAAGCTCTCCTCGCCCTCCATTTGGCAAATCTGACCATAATTCTATTCTTCTGATTCCTGCTTACAAGCAAAAACTAAAGCAGGAAGTACCAGTGAAAGTGGTCAGACGATGCGGATGCTACACTACAGGACTGTTTTGCAGCACAGACTGGAATATGTTCCTGGATTCATCCAATGGATTCATCCAATGGCATTGAGGAGTACACCACCTCAGTCACCGGCTTCATCAATAAGTTCATCGAAGACCGTACGTACATACCCCAACCAGAAGCCATGGAAGCCATGGATTACAGGCAACATCCGCACTGAGCTAAAGGCTAGAGCTGTCGCTTTCAAGAAGCGGGACACTAATCCGGATGCTTATAAGAAATCCCGCTATGCCCTTAGATGAACCATCAAACAGGCAAAGCATCAATACAGGGCTAAGATTGAGTCCCACTACACCAGCTCTGACGCTCGTCGGATGTGGCAGGGCTTGCAAAGTATTACGGAATACAAAAGGAAACCCGCCGCGAGCTGCCCAGTGACGCGAACCTACCAGACGAGCTAAATAACTTTTATGCTCGCTTCGAGCAAGACAAGACAAAGGAGCTGATCGTGGACAACAGGAAAAGGAAGGTTAAACAGGCCCCCATTGACATTGACGGGGCTGTAGTGTAGCGAGTCGAGAGTTTCAAGTTCCTTGGTGTCAACATCACCAACAAACTATCATGGTCCAAACACACCAAGAAAGTCGTGAAGAGGGCACGACAACACCTTTCCCCCTCAGGAGACTGAAAAGATTTGGCATGGGTCCCCATATCCTGAAAAGGTTTGGCAGCTGCACCACCGAGAGCATCCTGACCGGTTGCATCTCCACCTGGTACGGCAACTGCTCTGCATCCGACTGTAAGGCGCTACAGAAGGTAGTGATTACGGCCCAGTACATCTCTGAGGCCAAGCTTCCTGCCATCCAGGATCTATATACTAGGCCGTGTCAAAAATTGCCAAAGACTCCAGTCACCCAAGTCATAGACTGTTCCCTATGCTGCCGCACGGCAAATGGTACCGGAGCGCCAAGTCTAGGACCAAAAGGCTCCTTAACAGCTTCTACCCCCAAGCCGTAAGACTGCTGAACAATTAATCAAATGGTCACCCGGACTATTCACATTGACACCCCTCCCCCCCTTTGTTTTTACACTGCTGCTACTCGCTGTTTATTTTCTATGCATAATCATTTTACCATTGACTCGTCTGATAGAAAAATTACATATTTACCTGGTTTATTTGATATTAACGGTTAACAATTAATATTTAATTAATAGTAAGATATTTCTGTCCTGTTAGTGTCTGTGTTTTTAATGGTCTCCACTCTAGTTCCCTGCAGCTAATCTGGGCCTGTGGTCACCCGAGATGAGCTGACAAATGAGTTAAAGATCATTTGCATTGCATAGACAGGAATGTGTATTACTCGAGATAGTTTAGGAGTAGAACAATCCCTCGTTGTCTTAAAATCATCCTTGCATCTGGGAAACTAAGCCAGGGTTAAGACAACAACCCACGTACAGATAACAAGAGGATAAACCGTGACTTATGATGCTCCTTGGGAGGGGTTGAACCAACCATGACTGAGCATTGTTAGTGTTAGCTATATATAAACTCAGCAAAAAAAGAAATGTCCCTTTTTCAGGACCCTTTCTTTCAAAGATAATTCGTAAAAATCCAAATAACTTCACAGATCTTTATTGTGAAGGGTTTAAACACTGTTTCCCATGCTTGTTCAATGAACCATAAACAGTTAATGAACATGCGGCAGGCGCGGCAGGGTAGCCTAGTGGTTAGAGCGTTGGACTAGTAACCGGGAAGGTTGCAAGTTCAAATCCCCGAGCTGACAAGGTACAAATCTGTTGTTCTGCCCCTGAACAGGCAGTTAACCCACTGTTCCTAGGCTATCATTGAAAATAAGAATTTGTTCTTAACTGACTTGCCTGGTTAAATAAAGGTAAAAATAAAATAAAAAAATGCACCTGTGGAACGGTTGTTAACAGCTTACAGACAGTAGGCAACTAAGGTCACAGTTATGAAAACTTAGGACACTAAAGAGGCCTTTCTACTGACTCTGAAAAACACCAAAAGAAAGATGCCCAGGGCCCCTGCTCATCTTCATGAACGTGCCTTAGGCATCTCACAAAAGCGCTGTCTTAGGCATCTCACAATACGGACATTGCAATGTTGTAAGGCAGGTCCTCACCAGACATCACTGGCAACAACGCCACAAATCCACCGTCGCTGGACTAGACAGGACTGGAAAAAAGTGCTCTTCACTGAAGAGTTGCGGTTTTGTCTCACCAGGGGTGATGGTCGGATTCACATTTATCTTCGAAAGAATGAGCGTTACACCGAGGCCTGTACTCTGGAGCGGGATCGATTTGGAGGTGGAGGGTCCGTCATGGTCTCACAGCAAGAACTGGCAAATCTGGTGCAGTCCATGAGGAGGAGATGCACTGCAGTACTTAATGCAGCTGATCCCTACATTAACTATTGATGTGTTGAACATTAAAGATGATTGTTTAAGAAATGACCCAATCTCTCTTAGTACTGAATTTCTACAACACTCGGTACCGGTAACCGGTAACCCCTGTATATAGCCTCGTTACTGTTATGTCATTTTATTGTGTTACGTTTTTATTTTTATTTTTTTTAACTTTACTTAATTTAGTAAATATTTTCTTAACTTAATTTTCTTAAAACTGCATTGTTGTTTAAGGGCTTGTAAGTATTTCACAGCTGCGCATGTTACTAATCAAATTTGATTTGATTGATGGTCTCTTGGCAGATACAAAGACAAACAAAACATACTCATTAGCTAGAAGCTAAGACATTTTAGTTGATGTTTTCATTTCATTGCTGCAGTAAAGACAGAGAGAGAGAGAGAAAGAATCCTTTCCTTCATTTTGACACTTTCCCCTCCCCTCCACACACTCTTTTCTTTGCGTTAAAAGCCTGATGTCTGATGTCAGATGCAGTGGATGTGAAAAAGGAAGTTCAAAGGGAAGGATAGAAGGGGCTGTCTCATGGCGGAGATCCTGCAGGGGGTCAGCATATTTCCCAGGCCTGGGAAACTCAATGCAGAGAGAGGGAAGAGAGAGAAGCTCAATGCAGAGAGAGGTAAGAAAGAGAAGCTCAATGCAGAGAGAGGGAAGAAAGAGAAGCTCAATGCAGAGAGGTGGAAGAGAGAGAATCTAACTGCTAATCTAACTGGGACAGATCTGCCATAGAAATACCACTAGAACTTCAGTCCTCTGCTAATCGAACTGGGACAGATTGGTAATATGTGCACAAGTAAACTAAGCTGTGTGCATTTATACAAAACACACAATGGCACTTGTGCACGTCTTCAAGCATCCACTATCTATGTGAACTGAGATACAGTGCATTCGGAAAGTATTCAGACCCCTTGACTTTTTCCACATTTTGTTACGTTACAGTCTTATTCTAAAATTGTATTTAAGTAAATTATCATCATCAATCTAAACACAATACCCCATAATGACAAAGCAAAAACATCGGGTTCAAGTCCGGGCTCTGTCTGGGCCACTCAAGGACATTCAGAGACTTGTCCCAAAGCTACTCCTGCATTGTCTTGGCTGTGTGCTTAGGGTTGTTGTCCTGTTGTTAGGTGAACCTTTGCCCCAGTCTGAGGTCCTGAGCGCTCTGGAGTAGGTTTTCATCAAGGATCTCCCTGTGCTTTTCTCCGTTCATCTTTCCCTCAATCCTGACTAGTCTCCCAGTCCCTGCCGTCGAAAAACATCCCCACAGCATGATGCTGCCACCAACATGCTTCACCGTAGGGTTGGTGCCAGGTTTCCTCCAGACGTGGCGCTTGGCATTCAGGCCAAAGACTTCAATGTTGGTTTCATCAGACCAGAGACACTTGTTTCCCATGGTCTGAGAGTCCTTTAGGTGCCTTTTTAGCAAACTCCAAGCAGGCTGTCAGGTACCTTGAATTGAGGAGTGGCTTCCGTCTGGCCACCCTACCATAAAGGCCTGATTGGTGGAGTGCTGCAGAGATGGTTGACCTTCTGGAAGGTTCTCCCATCTCCACAGAGGAACTCTGTAGCTCTGTCAGAGTGACCATTGGGTTCTTGGTCACCTCTCTAAACAAGACCCTTCTCCCTGATTGGTCAGTTTGGCTGGGCGGCCAGCTCTAGGTAGAATCTTGGTGGTTCCAAACATCTTCCATTTAAGAATGACGGAGGCCACTGTGTTCTTGGAGACCTTCAATGCTGCAAAAATGTTTTGGTACCCTTCCCCAGATCTGTGCCTCGACGCAATCCTGTCTCGGAGCTCTACGGACAATTCCTTCGACCTCATGGCTTTGTTTTTGCTCTGATATGCATTGTCAACTGTGGGACATTATATAGACAGGTGTGTGCCTTTCCAAATCATGTCCAATCCATTGAATTGACCACAGGTAGACTCCAATCAAGTTGTAGAAACATCTCAAGGAGGATCAATGGAAACAGGATGCACCCAATGTCAATTTCCAGTCTCATAGCAACGGGTCCTTACAGAACCAGTCAAAACTTCGGACACACCTACTCTTATTCATTCAAGGGTTCTTCTTCTTCTTTTTTTTTTTTTACAATTTTCTACATTGTAGAATAATAGTGAAGAAAACAATGTATTTACAATGTATGTAGTAACCAAAAAAGTGTTAACTTCCTGGTGACAGGGGGCAGTATTTTCATGTCCGGATGAAAGGCATGCCCAAATTCAACTGCCTGCTACTCATCCCCAGAAGATAAGATATACATATTATTGGATTTGGATAGAAAACACTCTGAAGTTTCTAAAAGTGTTTGAATCATGTCTGTGAGTATAACAGAACTTATTCAGCAGGCGAAACCCCGAGCACAAACCATTCAGATTTTTTCTTTTTGAGGTCACTCTCTTTTCAATGGGTTTTCATTGCGAATCCAGATTTCGAAGGGACCTTGTTGCAGTTCCTACCGCTTCCACTGGATGTCAACAGTCTTTAGAAATTGGTTGAGGTTTTTCCTTTGTGTAATGAAGAAGTACGGCCATCTTGAACGAGGGTCACTTGTAGTGTACTGTTAGATAGAGGCGCGTGACCAGAAAGGTAGTGTCAGTTTGTTTTCTTCCTGTATTGAACACAGATCATCCCGTCTTCAATTTGATCGATTATTTACGTTAAAAAAATATCTAAAGTTGTATTACAAAAGTAGTTTGAAATGTTTTGGCAATGTTTACAGGTAACTTTTGAGATATTTTGTAGGTCACGTTGCACAAGTTGGAACCAGTGTTTTTCTGGATCAAACGTCTAATGCCTCCCATCAAAAAGAGAGCTGGCCCAAGCAAGCACAGGTTACACCTGCTACTATGCAAGTAGCCATTTGGCTGTATCCTTTACATCTTCTGAAGAGACCCATCCACTGAGCAAGATGTGGCTGGTGGTTATAGCATTTCTTTCACATGACTCATCAATTTAGACAAGTAGGTCTGGGTAATGTAGTGTGTCTGGGTAATGTAGTATGTCTGGGTAATGTAGTGTGTCTGGGTAATGTCTGGGTAACGTAGTGTGTCTGGGTAATGTAGTGTGTCTGGGTAATGTAGTGTGTCTGGGTAATGTAGTATGTCTGGCTAATGTAGTGTGTCTGGGTAATGTAGTGTGTCTGGGTAATGTAGTGTTTCTGGGTAATGTAGTGTGTCTGGGTAATGTAGTATGTCTGGGTCATGTAGTATGTCTGGGTAATATAGTATGTCTGGGTAATGTCTGGGTAACGTAGTGTGTCGGGGTAATGTAGTGTGTCTGGGTAACGTAGTGTGTCTGGGTAATGTAGTGTGTCTGGGTAATGTAGTATGTCTGGGTAATGTAGTGTGTCTGGGTAATGTCTGGGTAACGTAGTGTGTCTGGGTAATGTAGTGTGTCTGGGTAATGTAGTATGTCTGTGTAATGTAGTGTGTCTGGGTAGTATGTCTGTGTAATGTAGTATGTCTGTGTAATGTAGTGTGTCTGGGTAATGTAGTGTGTCTGTTTAATGTAGTATGTCTGTGTAATGTAGTGTGTCTGGGTAATGTAGTGTGTCTGGGTAATGTAGTGTGTCTGGGTAATGTAGTGTGTCTGGGTAATGTAGTATGTCTGTGTAATGTAGTGTGTCTGGGTAATGTAGTGTGTCTGGGTAATGTAGTGTGTCTGGGTAATGTAGTGTTTCTGGGTAATGTAGTGTGTCTGGGTAATGTAGTGTGTCTGGGTAATGTAGTGTTTCCGGGTAATGTAGTGCGTCTGGGTAATGTAGTGTTTCTGGGTAATGTAGTGTGTCTGGGTAATTAGTGTGTCTGGGTAATGTAGTATGTCTGGATAATGTAGTGTTTTGGGGTAATGTAGTATGTCGGGGTATTGTAGTATGTCTGGGTAATGTAGTGTGTCTGGGTAATGTAGTGTGTCTGGGTAATGTAGTGTTTCTGGGTAATGTAGTGTGTCTGGGTAATGTAGTGTTTCTGGGTAATGTAGTGTGTCTGGGTAATGTAGTGTGTCTGGGTAAGGGTCATCTAACATTTATTAAATATTTTTATCTCGACATTTTACCTGTAATTTTTCTTTATTGTAAAGCTACTACTTTTAGTCTTAATCTTTACTACACTACTCTCTGTTTAGTACATGACCTCACATGAGAATCCTTAATAAAGAGATGGGCGGGGTGTGAACAATGCTGAATGGGTGTAGACAAAAGAAGAGCTCTCCAGTAGGTGTACCAAAACATTCAAAGGCCATTTTCTCAAAAGTGGGGTTACAAGTTTATCAACTTTCAAAGCAGAATTATTTTCCCATTGTTCCTCAACTGTAGTGTGTGATATACCATTTTGTAGATCTGAGTCTCTACTTTTATCCGATGTGAAAAACACAATATCAAATGTTGCCACATAAGACTGAATAAAGACGGTCGGTCACCTTATTATAAGGGA